>NC_057810.1:603626666-603786043 GCF_018294505.1 Triticum aestivum | reverse complement strand
GCCACCGCCCCGCCATCGCCGGCGACCAACGCCCCCATCCTGAACCCTAAGATAGATAGTGGGGTACCTCTCTGGCGAGTAGCAGCGCGAGCAAGAGCAATAGCAAGAGCGGACCAGGCAAGGGACCGAAAGCAAGAGCAGAGCAGCAGCGCGAGCGAGAGCTAAAGCAGCAGCAGCTCCTACTGATGTGGACATCGCCGCCGAGGGAGCGACGCTGTGGAGGAAGTGGCCGGCTACGCCTCCGTGGATGGAGTCGTGCCGTGTCGGCTCGGTACCGAGCGCCGGCAGCACCGTAAGATGGAATCAAGAAGAAAATGCGATGATTAGTGTATAACCTCTTTGGTGGCGCCGATTAGGCCGTAGCTTCATCCGAGGAAACGGTGATGATGATGCTCTTCCGATGGTGCAGGTGAAGACAGCGGTGTGGGAATCGAGGTAGCACGAAAGACGAGGGGAACATCGGGGCAGCTCCTTGGAGGTGGAGGACGGGGTGGCTGAACCGGCGGGACCACGACATCAACGACGGATCCTCATCCGATACGGTGGATGAGGGACATTGAGGTGTTATTGTGGACGACGTCGTCGGGGAAGAGGCTCTGGCTGGGTGGCAGACGGAGCAGGGTGTGGGGTTTCGTCGCGGGTTTTCGCGGCCTCGGTGTACGAATGGGTGGGCAGATGGGATGGCAGTGGGGAACCATGGCTTAGAGACGCGCTTGTCTGAAATGTGGGGTAAGTTACGAAAGTACCCCCACCAATTTGAGGCGGTTCTTTCGGTTCAGGGGTACCACGGGCATTTCGTGTGTCGGGATTTCACAGGAGGTGGGAGTTTTCACGCGCGTTGTAATTTCGGAATAGCAAGGCGCGGGTTGAGATGGAGGGAGTTGTCGGAGCACGACGAGACAAAGATATATCTTAAATATTTCGGGCTAACAAGGCGCGGCTTGAAGAGGCGGGAGTTTCGCAGCACGATAGACAGAGACGATAGCTTGAATTTTCGGCATAACAAGGCGCGGCTTGAAATTTTGGAAGAACAAGCTTAACGTGTACCCAAAAAAAGACAATTTGCACCTCGACACGCACAACACACACACACAAACACCATTTAGACTAGATTAAGGTACACGTGCATTGCACGCATGAGATTTGGCAACCAAATTATGAATAAATACCACATTATAGCATGCAAGCTTTGAGTCATATATGCATGATGTAGATGTTCGTTTAATTCTTATAGTTCATTTCGTTCAAAATCATCTAGTTTCTATAAGAAATCTAATATATTTTAAGATTCATGGAATTGTGCGTTGTAAGACATAAAGTAAAAACAAATAATGGCAAATCATGTAGAAAAACATTTGGGCAATTTTGATATGGAAGATTCTAGAACAAATAAGAAGTGCTTGTGTTTTGATGTTTGTGTATTATGCTTAAGTTCAACCATGAAGTCTTTTAGATTATACATGTGGCAAAATCTGCTGGAATCTAGATGATATCCAACGACCAGTAGTGCTCAAATTTGCCATATTTGGACCATCGGATTCGCCTCATCCAACGATCATCTTTCAAAGTTAAAGTTACCCGCACACAATATAAAAATATATAAAATATTATATATATATATATATATATAGGTATAGATATAGATATGTGATGCGAAAGCCGCCCATCATCTCCAATTAGAATAGTGTGTCCATGCACGGATGCGACGTGGCCAAATGATGTCTGCCATCGATATCTCAAATTCAAATCAGTCTGACCTTGTTCAATGTGTATACATTACAACATGCTTGTTTCCAAACCACACCGCGCAGATCTCCGTTATATTCATGCATGCATGGCTTTCAAACATTAGGATCTCTTATTCAAATATTTGAATTCAACTTTACATTGATAATGACCTCACCTATTCTTTTACACCCACACAGTAGTATTCTCTTTATAATTGTACCACTAACTTTCTCTCGTGCATGCATGCACACACACTACCAGTCGGCATTATCCATCGCACGCATGCAATCTTTTTCTTCAGGTCGGTCTCCCATGAAGGCACACACCCACGCACATCCCCCTCTCCATCATATCGGGCATTGTTTATCTCTCACGCGTGCATGCGCAACAATCGATGTTCCTCTATGTATGTGTGTATATAGCTAGGTCTTTCATAGTTTTCCACACAAACCGATCAATCGATATATCCAGTGAGGTCTCACCGTCTTTCCCACGTCCACATCAATCAATCTATACCTCTCTATATAGGATTAACATATATAGCTAATACACCCACATTAATTATATATCCAACGTCCCCCTCTCATCATCCATGCCTTCCGCCTCATCTCTCAGACACGTGCATAATGGTGAAGACAGGAGCAGTAAGGGCCCTCCCCCCCCCCTAACATCACTATATATCGAGGCTAATATGAATGTGATCATTAGACAATTGCTGCTAAAAATGGTTTAAGTTCATGAATTGACCCTCCTCGTAAAGGATTAGCAATGCTTGGCCCCTTAGCTCATTTATTTTTCATGGCTCCGCCACTGCGTGCAACAGCGCACGTGTTCGCCCCCTCTCTCTAAATATCGATCTCGCACTTGTGCATTCCTTCATAGTCTCCCTCCACTCGGCCCCTCGCACCATCTTCTAGCCCCCCACCGGATTTTGCCACATGTACAATCTAGCAGGCTCCATGGTTGAACTTAAGCATAGTGCACAAACCTCAAAACAACCGTGGTTTTCTTTTGTTCTAGAATCTTCCGTATCATAACTACCCAAACTTTTTTTCTAGTTGAATTGCCATTTTTTTACTTTATGCTTTACAACGCACAATTCCATGAATCATAAAATAGATTAAGGGCTTCTTTGATTCAAAGGATTCTCAAAGGAATTTTGGAGGATTATAATCATTAGGAATTTTTCCTATCTTGGTTGTTTGATTCGTAGGATTGTAAACCATAGGAATTTTTCCATATGATTCATTTGAAGTAGATTTCATAGGAAACATCCCATCCACTCAAACCTCTTTGAAAGAATTCTGTGTTTTTCTATGCACAATCAAACACTCGTACAATCCTGTAGGATTCAAGACGACATTCCACTATAATCCCATGCTTTTCCTATTCCCGCGTTCTTAGCTTTTTTTATAAAAACTAATTGATTTTGAATGAGATGAACTATAAGAATTAAATGAAGGACTACATCAGGCATATATGACTCAGAGCTTACATGCTGTAGTGTGGTATTTATTCATAATTTGGTCGCAAAATCTGATGCGTGCAATGCACGTGTACCTTACTAGTACTTCGAGTATGTGCAAAACACGTAAATTAGAATACAATTGGCAGCTACACAGTGTCTCTCTTATAGTTCATGAAGCCACGTGGCACATGTGGAGGCGTTGTCATGACCTTCTTGAGTGGATTGATCACAGTGACGTGTTGCTGGTTCCAGAAGAATGTACTCGTCCTCCCTGAGCCATACTGGCGGTACATGCACGAAGCGAAGATGTGCACCCACGCCACGCACGCACTCATTCCCTCACACGCACACGCGGGTACACGGGCGGACGTAATTTTGTACCAAGATCCACCCCATGTGATAATTTCACGCGTGTAAAGTCGTTCACTTCATTGATGGTTAATTAACACAGCGCATGCAAATTAAGTGGACGTGAGGGTGGAAGAAAGACATTATTACTCCACTGCGCGCATGCGAGTTGTTAAATCACGGGTTGCTAGTAGTACTTCCATTGGTCTCCTTCATATTTTGTGCCAATTTTTGACAGTAACATAATATTTACACATTTGAGCAGTGTAGTACTTGAAATCTATGCTCCGCTAAACTCGTCGGGAGCCGTTTCGGGCCTCGAAACCAAAACCATCAATTGATCTTTACCTTGTTCCCATCACATTCGAAAGCCTGCTCACACCTACTAGTACGTACCAAACCTGAACGTGTTCCCACTATGCAGGTATTAGTACTAGTGCTAGTACTTAGGTTATAAAAGGGGGAACTACCTAACCAAAAATTACTCTACCTTTCCTCCTCATAAGTGCTTCTTCTTCGTCCGTTGTTGCCATGGCCGGTGAGCAGAGCTCTAGGTCGAGAACTACCCGTAACAAGGGAGCGGCAACCAAGGCTGCGAAAAAAAAGAGAGGGCTCGCCGCCATGTAGAGACCTCGAAAGATCTCTCACGGGCAGGCGATGGCTCCCAGGAGCGCCCTAGCCGCGGAGGCAAACATGCCGAGCCGGTGGAGCTAGAGTCGTTATCCCTCGACGGCATGCCCGATCAGCTCAAGAAGCACCTCAATAAGCAGAAGGAGTGCATCCAAGTCTTGATGGAGTTGTTGAAGGAGAGCCTCGACGATATGCCCGCTGAGCTCAATCAGCAGGGGGAGTTGACCGTCGGCTTGGTGATGCTGTTGAAGAAGACCATTGCCTCGGAGAAGAAGGCGACCGGCGAAATCCTATGACTTCAGGAGGACAAGGCGAAGCTCTGCCACGAGATTGACATGTTGAAGGAGAAGAACGCCGGCTGGAAGAAGCTACATGAGAATAGTAGTTCCTCGATGAAGATGTTGCAGGCCCTCGTCATGGAACAGAAGGAGGAGTTGGCGAAGCTCCGCATCGAGCACCCGACTACTGTCAAGGTACGTAATGCGGTCATGGAACAGATGATGAAGGCTCGCATCGAGAAATCCCACGTCATGGACAGAATGAAGAAGACGGCGGAGGAGACGCGCAAGGAAATGGAGGTCGTGGAGGCGATGAAGAAGCAGTTACGACTCCGAGGTGAATTAGATCATTTGGGGTGATAATCTTCCTTCTTCTTTTGCTCATGTGTTTCATCTTTTGCTTCGGGTGTTTCGCCGCACGTGTCACGTTCTCTGCGAGGCATGAATAGAACAATGGTTTTTTTAGGGAATGAATAGAACAATGCTAATGAGATAACTAGCAAATTAGATCATTTTTTATCGCCATATGGCACTGGGCTACCGTGTTTCGTGCTCCTCCGTCGCAGTACTACTCCAGTGGAAAACTTGAGTATACCGCACGGTTCTTTGCTCCTCCTCGATCAGGTCGTCGGCGCATTTATACGAGCAGTCAAATCACAAGGCACCGCTTTCCAGCAGTAATGAGCCATCAAATCACAAAGGCCCACGCCTCTCGTGAAACCGACCAAGCTAGACTGCCCCGCCCTCTAGCCTTTTAAAAAATGTATACTTTTGTATAGCAGTAGTATCGATGGATTGCGCCATGGAGCAAAACTTGAAATTAAAAAAAAGGTGGTACATTTAGAGAGCGCTCGTCGCCAAATTATGTATATAGTACTATTAAAAAGTCTAGTCACAATAATGGTGTCCAGCACAACCCACCCCTCAAATAAAACTAAGCACCCTGGAATTCTTTGACAAAACTAAGCACCCTGAAATTCTTTGACAACTAAACTGCTGGCTATATGATGTTGGCAATATATATTGTATGTATATAATGTGAAGAAACGAGTGGTAGTACTATACCAACTAAAAGATGAAATGTAAGAAATACTAGTATGTACGTACAAAAGAGTTAAAGTAACAAGAAGAAATATAACATAGTTCTGCTGGGGGCTCTGCACAACACACCCTCAAATTAAATTAAGCTCACCTGAAATTAAACTTTGCAACTGTTCCGATAGACACTGCATTAGAACCAACATGAGCAACGACCACTACTGGAATCTGGCACTTTGCCATCTGCCATGGCAGATGGCAAAGACATGGTCGGCGGATGGCAAAGGCTTTGCCATCTGCCAGCAGATGGCAAACAGTTCGTCTGAAACCCTACTGGTAAAGGCTTCTTTGCCATCTACTGGCTGATGGCAAAGAGCCTGTGGCTTTGCCATCTGCTGGCAGATGGCAAAGCCTCTTAACGGGGTTAGCCCCGTTAGAAGGCTAACAGCATACTTTGTCGTCTGCCAGCAGATGGCAAAGGCTGCATGCTTTGCCGTCTGCCAGCAGATGGCAAAGCTCTTTGCCATCTGTTGGCAGATGGCAAAGGGCCCAAATAGGCCAGCCCAAATTTTACATGTAGATGACACGTGGCCTCTTTGCCATCTACCAGCTGATGGCAAAGCTCTTTGCCATCTGCCAGCAGATGGCAAAGTGCCTATATTGTCCCATTTAATATATTTTTTCTTATATCAATTCATTTTCACAGAAAATCAAACAAATATATTTATATGACCAATATAGCATATTCAACACATATTACCAATAGTCATGAACACATATATATCGAACACATATCCAACACATGTTACCAATAGTTTACCAATAGTAGCAAGTTTCATCCATACATATACATAGTTTCATCAATATTACACAGTTTCATCATAGGTAGCAAGTTTCACAAAGTCAAAACAAAAACTAAAGACAAGCACTCCATCAACCCAAGCTTCCGTGATCTGAAGCAAATCTACAAAATGGGACATAGAAAGAATTAGAAATATTTCCTTAAAATAGAAAGAATTAGAAATAGCCCGTCAAAAAGAGTCATGATCACGTATACACATAAGCAGTTGTCCAGACCTCATGCTAAGAAAAAGTAAAAGAGGGCAGGTCGGACACGTACATAAGTCCTGGCCACATACGCACATCCATGTATATATGAGTAACCAATCCGGTGTCAACTGAAATCAAAAGTACTAATATAGTATTGGCTTTTTTTAGCATCTCTAATATAGTATTGGCTAAGGATGGAAAGTTTCAGCCCGTATTAAATATAAGCCAATCTAGAGCACTCCAGTCCGGGTTTTACACAGGGAGTATATCATGCGATGAGATCAGCCAAAAAAAGAGTATTTCATGCGATGAGATCAGCAAAAAAATAGGGCTATGCTCTGGATTAGCAAGCTGGGGTCGATCCTTATTTTTGTAGTTTATAATATTTCAGTAATTTTGACTACCAAAAATATTAACCAGCTCAAATCAGGAGTTTCTAATAATATATCAAAAAAGAGACGTGCACATTGGCTGGCATGTGGTGAGTAATCTCAAATCATTAAAAAAAGTAATACAATGACACAATAATATTGAATTAACTATCAATTTTGTGGCAGATGATACAACATTTTAAAGGAGGTTGTTATAGCATGACACATCTGCGAGCTCGACGTTTATATGTGGCGTCTCCTCGCTAGATGATCAATAGCATGTCACACATGCCATGTGGAAGCAAGCAATGCTGATGAAACTTATCAATCCATTGTACAACATTCAACGCGTTGTGCAAGAAGACATAACATCCAACATTCACAGGTTATAATTACTGATTATTAAAAGTCATAGCAATCATAGTAAACGCCTCAGATATATCGGATCAAATAAGCTTTGATATATGGTCATCGTTTGAGATATATGGTCAACACATAAAGAACATTCTTACTACGGAATTAAATACTAGAAAGTTATATAAACTGCCATCGTTTGAGATATATGGTCAACACATAAAGAACATTCTTACTGCATGAATAAAAACTACAAATATTTTATGTATAAAAAAATTCAAAATAAGAAATTAAATAGACATATAAATGTTTTATCTTATGAAAACTATATACAAAAATGGGTTCATATATACGGTCCAGTGACAAAATTAATATTATCGTGTGGATAAAACTACACGTGTCTCCGCATGAGTTTGGAATAAAAAAGGTAGCTATAGCATTTTTCCTTATTAAGAACACTACAAACTACATGACAAAATTATATGAACATAACCAAAAAATTTGTATACCATTTAACCTATAAATGAAACACACAAAAAATGCGATGATTTTTTTGCCAATGGAAGGATGTATAGATGGACATGTGTTACTTCCTGAATGGTTTTGGTAGTATAAATGGAAGCATGCGATGATTTTTTTGCCAATGAAAACATATTTGAGAAGTGTATGTGATGTATCAACTAGAATGGTTTTGGTAGTATAAATGTAGTTTGGCATGAATATAATAGATATAAAAGGAAGAACTCATAAATTTGTAACACTGATGGACTGAGTTCATGGTGACCTGAAGCGGCTGAGATGGAGTGCATTGAGAAAGACCAACATATCATGCAGAAGAAAATATATAATTAGGTACACATCATGTCAAGTTACACACAAGAAATGTTTAAAATCTAAGGTGACGCTATAACAGTTTTTAATCCAAGCAAACATGTCTGGGACGAACAGAAAGAAAAGCCTAGAAATATTCAACTGTACATAAATAATATTTGTATACCTGTATGTAAATAATATTTTGATCATACCACGTATTCATAAAATAATAATTATTTGTATCTTCAAATCCTCTAGTCAAGAAATCAACCAAATCATCAATAAATATTATAAGGGAAAGAAACTATGAAATAAAAGGATCCGCAAGATAATGTCTTTTCAACAAAATAGCAGTGCAACACACCATTTGTACAGAAAAACTGTACGTAGCTATCATGCAAGCATATGATACTTGATCCTTAATTTCATCATAATCCAGTGGAAGAGAGGAAATCATACATCTATGTAGGACGTATATCACTGTCACCCATCTGCCCATGGCATCCAGACATGCTGTTGCCAGCCGTTGCACCACCATCTTGACACATGGGCACCTCACGCCACTACATGAGGATGATTGGTGGTGGAGTCCGTAGCAGGCTGCATGTCGATGTCCTCGCCGGACAAAAAATAGTGCTATTGTTGGTAGCTAATGTTCTCTAACTGTCTTCCAAATAGAACTACAAAGGTATGACCAGATTGCCTATAAACAGTGGGATAAATAAATGGAATATGTTTTAGTTTGATTTTTGAAAGACATGGTTGAACTCTAAGAAACCAAATTCATAAATGAGGTTAGAGAGGTCGGCCAGGTTACATAGCTATTCTCTCTAGCAAACAACAGAATCAAAGTAGCAAGTCTCGGTGCACGGATAAGTTCTGAAATAATGACAACTTATTTCCATTGTCTAGAACTGAGCATCATTTTCCAAGCTTGAACATTATTAAAGCAATATAAATTTAATCACAGTGCAACTCTATATATGTATAAGAGGCGACGTCAAAATCCCAGCCACTAATTAGCAATTATGTGAAGCTCCAGATGCCCCAAAGGCATGGACGTACTGCAAACCTGTTCATATATGTTCATTACGTTTGAGTGGAATCATCCCCGGAATCAGCTCGACACCGGCGTTAGGCTGCGTTTCTCGATCTTCTCTACGCGACCGGTGGAGTGGCAATGGAGAGGGCGTGGGTGGATCTGCAGGACATAATGGACGAACACATGTCAGCAAGGATACCATGACGGCATGGGAAAAGAGGAGATCAATCGCTCGAGTTGGTGGAGAAGAAGCCACAATAGATGGCGCCCAAGCACAGGCATGGCGGCGGCATGAGGACGACAAAGCCGGCAGACTCGCTAGGCCTCGGCAGACTCGCTAGGGCTTTTGCTTTAGATGATCACGATCTATGGGATTTTTCTTTACGAACGGTGATCTTATTAGAAAAAAATAACGTGAAGAAGAAGGCTTAAGCCTTGCCGGCGTGGAGTGGCACAGAATCCTCGGGGGAGGGCGAGATATTAGGAGTTCTATTTTTCTACCATACCAAATCAAGCTTGTTACGGCAAGGCAGGAATTGCAAATTGTATTTGCCTAGCTACTGACCAGATTGGACTTGCCTTTTCTAAAAACCAGATTGGACTTTCCTTTTCTAAAAACCATATTGAACTTGTTGCCCATATAAGATTGTAGTACCCACATAGCAAAATGCATTAACTTGTGATTCCAGAATTAAACAACCAACAACATGCGCCAGGGTAGGATTTTGCACACAACAAGTACTCTGAAAATAAACTGCATACATGTACAGAACAGAGAACATGAGCCAGGACACTGATCCATAGGGAAGAAGAGAAGGGGACGAGCTCACCTTGCAGTTTAGGCTTCGGGGACCGGCGGGGAGCCTCCTGCGCGCGCCCAGCAGGCCTCCCCTCCTCCTGCTCCTCCTAGTCCTCCTCCTGGGTAGGAGACCCGCACAGTCCATTGCTGGTGAGATCCAAGCCGCCACCTACCGCTACCATTTCAAGTTTTTCAACACTGAATCCCAGACGAGATTCGGCCATTCCTCGGTCCCCGGGGCAGAGATCCGGCCATTCCCCGGCCCAGAGCGGCAGCAAGCGCGGATCCAGCGGCAATCGCAAGCAAGCAGAGGCAGTATCGGTGGGAGGAGGAGGAGCTCCGGACGAACCTGGGTGAGGAGGCGGGATGGGCGGCGGATCGGGCGATGCGAGGCGGCCCGCCGGCAGGCGTGGCTGGTGGGCGTCGGCGGGGGCGGCTGGGAGTCAAAGGGGATTCCACGCGCGGGATGGGGGTGGGGCGGGAATGGACCGGCGGGATGGCCTATCCACCGGCCATGTAGGGGAAACCGACGGCGGCGGCGACCGGTGAGGGCGGCGGCGGCGACCGATGAGGGCGGCGGCGGCGACCAGTGAGGGTGGCGGCAAACCCTATCCAGCAGCACGCACGGGAGTGGCTGAGAGCCTGAGACTGATTCAGGGTGGCTGGGTTTTTTTAGGGAGGCTGGGGGTTTTCTTTTCTTTAATTTTTCACTCTTTGCTTTTTAGCAAGGACAGAGATAGTCCCATCTCTTTGCCATCTGCCAGCAGATGGCAAAGAATCTTTGCCGTCTGCTGGCAGATGGCAAAGAGGTGAGGCTGATACGCCGTTACCCTCTTGACGGCCACTGGATTTGCCAACCTCTTTGCCATCTGCTGGCAGATGGCAAAGATTTTTTGCCATCCACTAGCAGATGGCAAAGAATTGGCTGATGGCAACTATGTTCTTTGTCGTCTGTCAGTTCTTTGCCATCTGTTTTTTATAAGCAGATGGCAAAGACGTTCTTTGCCATCAGCTGGCAGATGGCAAAGAGCTGGCTGATGGCAAATTCCCTGTTTCCAGTAGTGGACACTACCACCTTACTCGGAGTCCTCGTCCACGTCCTCGACTTTGTCCTTGTCCCTCTTCCTCTTGGCCGATACTTCTTTGCTTGAACCGCACACTTGGCTCTTGCTCTTCATCCAACCCTTGTAGATATTGAAGCAAAGGTAGCCATCCATTGCAGCGTAGTGGATGTGGTCTATATCTAGTACATTCTGCTGCCATGCATGACGATGAAACGTGTATGGAGGTTTCTCCAGTTTACAGTACGAAGGATGAACCATGGCTCCTGCCAGGGTCAGCATTGAAGGCTGACGAGAGGACACCAGCTGATTCTTCTGGAGGTCGAAGGTGTTGCATACAACTAGGCCTATCCGATGCAGGACTTCTTTGTCGTTACCAAAGTCTACAGTAACGAATTTGACTAAGTTGCTCTCGAGGAAGTCCTTAAAATCCTAGCACTCAACGTCGGCATGGCATATGTGGTAGACCAAGCATAAGTCCTGCATGCAAACCTGGATCACGGCGGGCTTCTTCCTCTCTTTGTCCTTTAGATCCTTCTCTCGTCCCAGGACTGTGGTGTACTCAACATCTAGCCCAGTGACCCACTCATCATCTGAGTCTTCGAACATGCGTCTAAAGCGAGAAAGGCATCCTTTCACCGTCACGGAAGAACGGGTGTAGATGACGTCGAACTCATCGCCAGTGATGGTTCTAACCTTGTACTCACCGCCGATCGTGGAGATTTGGGTCGCCATGGATTTGGGATGAGGGTTAGGATTAGTGGAACTGCCGTAATGCAAATGGACGGGACGACTAGGAGCGAACCACCGTAGTATTAAAGGACATGCGGGGACGAGTAGGAGCGAACTGCCAGCGTGCGAACGGCATGGGTAGTGGCTTTCTTCTCCCATGATACGGGCTTCCGAGAGCCCTTGGATCTGAGATCGAACGATTGCATGGCATGATTCTAGACCTATGGGTGAATATCCTATCCTGGAGGGTTATTCTGCAAATTTTTAGCAACTTAGCATGCGACTGTTTGATCTTAGATCCAAGGGCTGCCAGCAGCCCGTATCATGGTCGCGCCTACCACGACCGTCGCGTCGCTCGCACGGTCACGCCCTTGGAGATTTAACACGGTGTGTTAGGCTATCTGATGTTGGCATGTCATACATAGTCATCACTTAGTCACTCATACTACAACAAGGTTGGCTATAAGTGTATTTATTTATTTTACTTCTCTCTATCTCTTTCTTCGTACTCCCTCCGTCCCATAATATAAGAACGTTTTTGACACTAGTGTAGTGCCAAAAACGTTCTTATATTATGGGACACAGGGAGTACTAGTATTTATTGCATTTGCCAAGGAGTGACCTCTTCCAATGAAATGGTGTTGCTAAGTTTGCTTCATTTAATTAGCTATAGACTCAAAATTGTCTTTTCACCTAGGTACACGCGCTTAGCACCATTTCTTCCTTGGGTCACCAAACTAGTCTCTTTCTTCTTGATTAACTTGCCACATTAGACTTTATGCCTATGTGGCAAGCTTAGCACCTGTAGGAGCAAGTAAAAGTAAGTACAATAGTGCGCTTTACATAGCATTTTTGCATATGTGGAGGAAAGAGAGGCAAGGAAAAAGTGGAGAAGTGGGCTCTCATGCAAGAGCCAGCCTCTACTACATGGTGGAGCATTGGGAGAGCCACCTGTATGGAGGTGGTCAAGAATCAGGAGACTCACGCCGGTTGTAGCGCCGCAGTTAAAATGATAATGGCAAGTCAAATCACGGGGCCCACCTATCCAGCAGTAACAAGCTGTCAAATCACACAGCCCTACGTTTGCAGCAACCTACTCCCTCGTCTTCTTGCGTCTCTGTCGAACCAACTAGGTGGAACTGCCCCGCCGCCTACCGCGCAGGAAAAGCCCTGCCCTCGACTTTTAAATAGTATACAGTATACTAATTTTGTATCCATGGATTGCGCCCGCCCCATGGAGCAAAGCGTCTAGAAAACGGCGGTACACATGTACGGAGTATACAGCATGCGCGTCGCGTTCGCGTCGCACCCCAGACGGTCAGTCGGTCTGGCACGCTGCTCTCCGAATGGAACGCGCGTCATATTGCGTTTGCACACACATGTGGGACGGCAATTGAGAACCGACCATAGGCAAACTCCCCGGCCCCACAAGTCGGGTGACTTAATAGAAGATGGAGACGAGCGATAGTACTAGAGAAGTGTTGTACTATGTGTTGGGTTTCGTAGTAATTTCAAAAAAATTCCTACGCACACGCAAGATCATGTGATGCATAGCAACGAGGGGGAGAGTATTGTCTATGTACCCTACGCAGACCGACTGCGGAAGCGATGACACGACGTAGAGGAAGTAGTCGTACGTCTTCACGATCCAACCGATCAAGCACCGAAACTACGGCACCTCCGAGTTCGAGCACACGTTCAGCTCGATGACGATCCCCGGACTCCGATCCAGCAAAGTGTCGGGGAAAAGTTCCGTCAGCACGACGGCGTGGTGACGATCTTGATGAACTACAGCAGCAGGGCTTCGCCTAAACTCCGCTACAGTATTATCGAGGAATATGGTGGCAGGGGGCACCGCACACGGCTAAGGAATCGATCACGTGGATCAACTTGTGTCAACTTGTGTGTTTGGGGTGCCTCTACCTCAGTATATAAAGGAGCCAAGGGGGGAGGGGGCGCCGGCCAAGAGAGAGAGGCGCAGGAGGAGTCCTACTCCTACCGGGAGTAGGACTCCCCCCCCCCAATCCTATTCCAACTAGGATTCCCAAGGGGGAAAGAGGGAGAGGGGTGGCCGGCCACCTCTCCTAGTCCTAATAGGACTAGGGGAAGGGGGGAGGCGCGCAGCCCCCTTGGGCTGCCCCTTTCTCCTTTCCACTAAGGCCCATGAAGGCCCATATGGCTCCCGGGGGGTTCCGGTAACCCTCTCGGTATTCCGGTAAAATCCCGATTTCACCTGGAACACTTCCGATATCCAAATATAGGCTTCCAATATATCAATCTTTATGTCTCGACCATTTCGAGACTCCTCGTCATGTCCGTGATCACATCCGGGACTCCGAACAACCTTCGGTACATCAAAATGCATAAACTCATAATATAACTGTCATCGTAACCTTAAGCGTGCGGACCCTACGGGTTCGAGAACAATGTAGACATGACCGAGACACGTCTCCGGTCAATAACCAATAGCGGGACCTGGATGCCCATATTGGCTCCTACATATTCTACGAAGATCTTTATCGGTCAGACCGCATAACAACATACGTTGTTCCCTTTGTCATCGGTATGTTACTTGCCCGAGATTCGATCGTCGGTATCCAATACCTAGTTCAATCTCGTTACCGGCAAGTCTCTTTACTCGTTCCGTAATACATCATCTCACAACTAACATATTAGTTGTAATGCTTGCAAGGCTTATGTGATGTGTATTACCGAGAGGGCCCAGAGATACCTCTTCGACAATCGGAGTGACAAATCCTAATCTCGAAATACGCCAACCCAACATTGACCATTGGAGACACCTGTAGTACTCCTTTATAATCACCCAGTTACGTTGTGACGTTTGGTAGTACCCAAAGTGTTCCTCCGGTAAACGGGAGTTGCATAATCTCATAGTCATAGGAACATGTATAAGTCATGAAGAAAGCAATAGCAACATACTAAACGATCGGGTGCTAAGCTAATGGAATGGGTCATGTCAATCAGATCATTCTACTAATGATGTGACCTTGTTAATCAAATAACAACTCATTGTTCATGGTTAGGAAACATAACCATCTTTGATTAACGAGCTAGTCAAGTAGAGGCATACTAGTGACACTTTGTTTGTCTATGTATTCACACATGTATTATGTTTCCGGTAAATACAATTCTAGCATGAATAATAAACATTTATCATGATTATAAGGAAATAAATAATAACTTTATTATTGCCTCTAGGGCATATTTCCTTCAGTCTCCCACTTGCACTAGAGTCAATAATCTAGATTACACTGTAATGATTCTAACACCCATGGAGCCTTGGTGCTGATCATGTTTTGCTCGTGGAAGAGGTTTAGTCAACGGGTCTGCAACATTCAGATCCGTATGTATCTTGCAAATCTCTATGTCTCCCACCTGGACTAGATCCCGGATGGAGTTGAAGCGTCTTTTGATGTGTTTGGTCCTTTTGTGAAATCTGGATTCCTTTGCCAAGGCAATTGCACCAGTATTGTCACAAAAGATTTTCATTGGACCCGATGCACTAGGTATGACACCTAGATCGGATATGAACTCCTTCATCCAGACTCCTTTGTTTGCTGCTTCCGAAGCAGCTATGTATTCCGCTTCACATGTAGATCCCGCTACGACGCTTTGTTTAGAACTGCATCAACTGACAGCTCCACCGTTTAATGTAAACACGTATCCGGTTTGCGATTTAGAATCGTCCGGATCAGTGTCAAAGCTTGCATCAACGTAACCTTTTACGATGAGCTCTTTGTCACCTCCATATATGAGAAACATATCCTTAGTCCTTTTTCAGGTATTTCAGGATGTTCTTGACCGCTGTCCAGTGATCCACTCCTGGATTACTTTGGTACCTCCCTGCTAAACTTATAGCAAGGCATACATCAGGTCTGGTACACAGCATTGCATACATGATAGATCCTATGGCTGATGCATAGGGAACATCTTTCATATTCTCTCTATCTCTGCAGTGGTCGGGCATTGAGTCTTACTCAATTTCACACCTTGTAATACAGGCAAGAACCCTTTCTTTGCTTGATCCATTTTGAACTTTTTTCAAAAAAAATTCAAGGTATGTGCTTTGTGAAAGTCCAATTAAGCGTTTTGATCTATCTCTATAGATCTTAATGCCTAATATGTAAGTAGCTTCACCGAGGTCTTTCATTGAAAAACTTTTATTCAAGTATCCCTTTATGCTATCCAGAAATTCTATATCATTTCCAATCAGTAATATGTCATCCACATATAATATCAAAAATGCTACAGAGCTCCCACTCACTTTCTTGTAAATACAGGCTTCTCCGAAAGTCTGTATAAAACCAAATGCTTTGATCACACTATCAAAACATTTATTCCAACTCCGAGAGGCTTGCACCAGTCCATAAATAGATCGCTGGAGCTTGCACACTTTGTTAGTTCCCTTTGGATCGACAAAACCTTTCGGTTGCATCATATACAACTCTTCTTCCAGAAATCCATTCAGGAATGCAGTTTTGACATCCATCTGCCAAATTTCATAATCATAAAATGCGGCAATTGCTAACATGATTCGGACGGACTTAAGCATCGCTACGGGTGAGAAGGTCTCATCGTAGTCAATCCCTTGAACTTGCCGAAAACCTTTTGCGACAAGTCGAGCTTTGTAGACAGTAACATTACCATCAGCGTCAGTCTTCTTCTTAAAGATCCATTTATTCTCAATTGCTTGCCGATCATCGGGCAAGTCAACCAAAGTCCATACTTTGTTCTCATACATGGATCCCATCTCAGATTTCATGGCTTCAAGCCACTTTGCGGAATCTGGGCTCACCATCGCTTCTTCATAGTTCGTAGGTTCATCATGATCTAGTAGCATGACTTCCAGAACAGGATTACCGTACCACTCTGGCGCGGATCTTACTCTGGTTGATCTACGAGGTTCAGTAGTATCTTGATCTGAAGTTTCATGATCATTATCATTGGCTTCCTCACTAACCGGTGTAGGTGTCACTGAAACAGTTTTCTGTGATGAACTACTTTCCAGTAAGGGAGCAGGTACAGTTACCTCGTCAAGTTCTACTTTCCTCCCACTCACTTCTTTCGAGAGAAACTCCTTCTCTAGAAATGATCCATTCTTAGCAACGAATGTCTTGCCTTCGGATCTGTGATAGAAGGTGTACCCAACAGTTTCCTTTGGGTATCCTATGAAGACACATTTCTCCGATTTGGGTTCGAGCTTATCAGGTTGAAGCTTTTTCACATAAGCATCGCAGCCCCAAACTTTAAGAAACGACAACTTTGGTTTCTTGCCAAACCATAGTTCATAAGGCGTCGTCTCAACGGATTTTGATGGTGCCCTATTTAACGTGAATGCGGCCGTCTCTAAAGCATAACCCCAAAATGATAGCAGTAAATCTGTAAGAGACATCATAGATCGCACCATATCTAATAAAGTACGATTACGACGTTCGGACACACCATTGCGCTGTAGTGTTCCGGGTGGCGTGAGTTGTGAAACTATTCCACAGTTTTTCAAATGTACACCAAACTCGTAACTCAAATATTCTCCTCCACGATCAGATCGTAGAAACTTTATTTTCTTGTTACGATGATTTTCAACTTCACTCTGAAATTCTTTGAACTTTTCAAATGTTTCAGACTTATGCTTCATTAAGTAGATATATCCATATCTGCTCAAATCATCTGTGAAGGTGAGAAAATAACGATATCCGCCACGAGCCTCAATATTCATCGGACCACATACATCGGTATGTATGATTTCCAACAAATCTGTTGCTCTCTCCATAGTACCGGAGAACGGTGTTTTAGTCATCTTGCCCATGAGGCACGGTTCACAAGTACCAAGTGATTCATAATCAAGTGGTTCCAAAAGTCCATTAGTATGGAGTTTCTTCATGCGTTTTACACCGATATGACCTAAACGACAGTGCCACAAATAAGTTGCACTTTCATTATCAACTCTGTATCTTTTGGTTTCAACATTATGAATATGTGTATTACTACTATCGAGATTCAATAAGAATAGACCACTCTTCAACGGTGCATGACCATAAAAGATATTACTCATATAAATAGAACAACCATTATTCTCTGATTTAAATGAATAACCGTCTCGCATTAAACAAGATCCAGATATAATGTTCATGCTCAACGCTGGCACCAAATAACAATTATTTAGGTCTAATATTAATCCCGAAGGTAGATGTAGAGGTAGCGTGCCGACCGCGATCACATCGACTTTGGAACCGTTTCCCACGCGCATCGTCACCTCGTCCTTTGCCAGTGCCCGCTTATTCTGTAGTCCCTGTTTCGAGTTGCAAATATTAGCAACAGAACCAGTATCAAATACCCAGGTGCTACTGCGAGCTCTAGTAAGGTACACATCAATAACATGTATATCACATATACCTTTGTTCACCTTGCCATCCTTCTTATCCGCCAAATACTTGGGGCAGTTCCGCTTCCAGTGACCAGTCTGCTTGCAGTAGAAGCACTCAGTTTCAGGCTTAGGTCCAGACTTGGGTTTCTTCTCTTGAGCAGCAACTGGCTTGCTGTTCTTCTTGAAGTTCCCTTTATTCTTTCCTTTGCCCTTTTTCTTGAAACTAGTGGTTTTGTTAACCATCAATACTTGATGCTCCTTTTTGATTTCTACCTCCGCAGCTTTCAGCATTGCGAAGAGCTCGGGAATAGTCTTGTTCATCCCTTGCATATTATAGTTCATCACGAAGCTCTTGTAGCTTGGTGGCAGTGATTGGAGAATTCTGTCAATGACGCAATCATCTGGAAGATTAACTCCCAATTGAATCAAGTGATTATTGTACCCAGACATTTTGAGTATATGCTCACTGACAGAACTGTTCTCCTCCATCTTGCAGCTATAGAACTTATTGGAGACTTCATATCTCTCAATCCGGGCATTTGCTTGAAATATTAACTTCAACTCCTGGAACATCTCATATGCTCCATGACGTTCAAAACATCGTTGAAGTCCCGATTCTAAGCCGTAAAGCATGGCACACTGAACTATTGAGTAGTCATCAGCTTTGCTCTGCCAGACGTTCATAACATCTGGCGTTGCTCCAGCAGCAGGCCTGGCACCCAGCGGTGCTTCCAGGACGTAATTCTTCTGTGCAGCAATGAGGATAATCCTCAAGTTACGGACCCAGTCCGTGTAATTGCTACCATCATCTTTCAACTTTGCTTTCTCGAGGAACGCATTAAAATTTAACGGAACAACAGCACGAGCCATCTATCTACAATCAACATAAACAAGCAAGATACTATTAGGGACTAAGTTCATGATAAATTTTAAGTTCAATTAATCATATTACTAAAGAACTCCCACTTAGATAGACATCCCTCTAATCCTCTAAGTGATCACGTGATCCAAATCAACTAAACCATAACCGATCATCATGTGAGATGGAGTAGTTTTCAATGGTGAACGTCGTTATGTTGATCATATCTACTATATGATTCACGCTCGACCTTTCGGTCTCCGTGTTCCGAGGCCATATCTGCATATGCTAGGCTCGTCAAGTTTAACCTGAGTATTCTGCGTGTGCAAAACTGGCTTGCACCCGTTGTAGATGGACGTAGAGCTTATCACACCCGATCATCACGTGGTGTCTGGGCACGACGAACTTTGGCAACGGTGCATACTCAGGGAGAACACTTCTTGATAATTTAGTGAGAGATCATCTTATAATGCTACCGTCAATCAAAGCAAGATAAGATGCATAAAAGGATAAACATCACATGCAATCAATATAAGTGATATGATATGGCCATCATCATCTTGTGCTTGTGATCTCCATCTCCGAAGCACCGTCATGATCACCATCGTCACCGGCGCGACACCTTGATCTCCATCGTAGCATCGTTGTCGTCTCGCCAATCTTATGCTTCCACAACTATCACTACCGTTTAGTAATAAAGTAAAGCATTACATCGCGATTGCATTGCATACAATAAAGCGACAACCATATGGCTCCTGCCAGTTGCCGATAACTCGGTTACAAAACATGATCATCTCATACAATAAAATTCAGCATCATGCCTTGACCATATCACATCACAACATGCCCTGCAAAAACAAGTTAGACGTCCTCTACTTTGTTGTTGCATGTTTTACGTGGCTGCTACGGGCTTAAGTAAGAACCAATCTCACCTACGCATCAAAACCACAACGATAGTTTGTCAAATAGACTCCGTTTTAACCTTCGCAAGGACCGGGCGTAGCCATACTTGGTTCAACTAAAGTTGGAGAGGCAGTCGCCCGCAAGCCATCTCTGTGCAAAGCACGTCGAGGGAACCGGTCTCGCGTAAGCGTACGCGTAAGGTTGGTCCGGGTCGTCTCGTCCAACAATACCGCCGAACCAAAGTATGACATGCTGGTAGCCAGTATGACTTGTATCGTCCACAACTCACTTGTGTTCTCCTCGTGCATATAACATCAACATAAATAACCTAGGCTCTGATACCACTGTTGGGTTTCGTAGTAATTTCAAAAAAATTCCTACGCACACGCAAGATCATGTGATGCATAGCAACGAGGGGGAGAGTATTGTCTACGTACCCTACGCAGACCGACTGCGGAAGCGATGACACGACGTAGAGGAAGTAGTCGTACGTCTTCACGATCCAACCGATCAAGCACCGAAACTACGGCACCTCCGAGTTCGAGCACACGTTCAGCTCGATGACGATCCCCGGACTCCGATCCAGCAAAGTGTCGGGGAAAAGTTCCGTCAGCACGACGGCGTGGTGACGATCTTGATGAACTATAGCAGCAGGGCTTCGCCTAAACTCCGCTATAGTATTATCGAGGAATATGGTGGCAGGGGGCACCGCACACGGCTAAGGAATCGATCACGTGGATCAACTTGTGTCAACTTGTGTGTTTGGGTGCCTCTACCTTAGTATATAAAGGAGCCAAGGGGGAGGGGGCGCCGGCCAAGAGAGAGAGGCGCAGGAGGAGTCCTACTCCTACCGGGAGTAGGACTCCCCCCCCCAATCCTATTCCAACTAGGATTCCCAAGGGGGAAAGAGGGAGAGGGGTGGCCGGCCACCTCTCCTAGTCCTAATAGGACTAGGGGAAGGGGGGAGGCGCGCAGCCCCCTTGGGCTGCCCCTTTCTCCTTTCCACTAAGGCCCATGAAGGCCCATATGGCTCCCGGGGGGTTCCGGTAACCCTCTCGGTATTCCGGTAAAATCCCGATTTCACCCGGAACACTTCCGATATCCAAATATAGGCTTCCAATATATCAATCTTTATGTCTCGACCATTTCGAGACTCCTCGTCATGTCCGTGATCACATCCGGGACTCCGAACAACCTTCGGTACATCAAAATGCATAAACTCATAATATAACTGTCATCGTAATCTTAAGCGTGCAGACCCTACGGGTTCAAGAACAATGTAGACATGACCGAGACACGTCTCCGGTCAATAACCAATAGCGGGACCTGGATGCCCATATTGGCTCCTACATATTCTACGAAGATCTTTATCGGTCAGACCGCATAACAACATACGTTGTTCCCTTTGTCATCGGTATGTTACTTGCCCGAGATTCGATCGTCGGTATCCAATACCTAGTTCAATCTCGTTACCGGCAAGTCTCTTTACTCGTTCCGTAATACATCATCTCACAACTAACATATTAGTTGTAATGCTTGCAAGGCTTATGTGATGTGTATTACCGAGAGGGCCCAGAGATACCTCTCCGACAATCGGAGTGACAAATCCTAATCTCGAAATACGCCAACCCAACATTGACCATTGGAGACACCTGTAGTACTCCTTTATAATCACCCAGTTACGTTGTGACGTTTGGTAGTACCCAAAGTGTTCCTCCGCTAAATGGGAGTTGCATAATCTCATAGTCATAGGAACATGTATAAGTCATGAAGAAAGCAATAGCAACATACTAAACGATCGAGTGCTAAGCTAATGGAATGGGTCATGTCAATCAGATCATTCTACTAATGATGTGACCTTGTTAATCAAATAACAACTCATTGTTCATGGTTAGGAAACATAACCATCTTTGATTAACGAGCTAGTCAAGTAGAGGCATACTAGTGACACTTTGTTTGTCTATGTATTCACACATGTATTATGTTTCCGGCAAATACAATTCTAGCATGAATAATAAACATTTATCATGATTATAAGGAAATAAATAATAACTTTATTATTGCCTCTAGGGCATATTTCCTTCACTATGTTGGTGCCTGGACGATCCCTGCAAGACACGGAAGATCAGTTCGTCCATGCATGTGACCAGACTCCAGCAGAGACGCCTGGATTGGCTATCGTCTACATATCGTGCAGGATGTGTTGTACATGGTTGTAGTTGTGGTGAGAAATCTAAAAAAGGTTTCTTGTCATCTCACAAAATTAGGTGTCATGTGCTTCGAATCACAGCGAGGGTTAAACAGCGACAACTGAGTTGGGCTAGTCATTGGGGGCACATGCACGAACAGTGACTACTCGGCTGCCATCTAGGTCAAGCCGGCTATGTTAATTAGGACATCTATCAACGGACCCCTTTTCTACGAGTTTATCTTTAATTTGAGCTTTGTTCCTCGTCTAGTTTGTCCGTCGGGATTCATGTTGTCTCCTTTGGGCAGTGAGGTTATGATTTCTTGTCATGTGGCATTTTTTCGTGTTATATGTTATAATCCGGCGCTTCAGATCAAAATAACGACAACTGCGCATCCGGGCCACGTGCATGAAGACTTCTCGACAGTCATTGACGAGGCCAAGCCGGCTCCGGTAGACAAAAGAAAACTAGTACTACTCCACTATATAGGCAGGAGCCTCCGCGCTTGCTTGCTAGTGTTGCTCTCTTCACACTGTCTCGGCCTCTCCAGATCTAAACATGACAGCGGTGGCCACTCTCTCTCTCTCTCTCTCTCTCTCTCTCTCTCTCTCTCTCTCTCTCTCTCTCTCTCTCTCTCTCTCTGCTCACCGCTGGTCACAGATCCAACCAGATCCTCTCCGCCAGGGAAGGTGAGAAGGTGCAACATTCACGCGGTCGTCCTCGGCGACAGCTCTTACCCACTGCTGGGCGCGTCCCGATCAGCCTGCTTTATCGTTCTCTCCCAAGCACTGCTGGCGAGGGAGGGCCTCCGACCCCTTCTTCCTCGCTGCCATAGTGTGGGCAGATCCGGCCTCCCGCCGCCCACCTTACGACATCCCGGCGACCATCAGGTATAACTTCCTTCGAAACCGGCCTTGCTCTACTTCCCGAGCTCCTGACGTCGCTGCATTTGTATCTTTTACTATTTCTCAGGCCCCCTCGTAGATAGGATCGATCTGCTGTTTGAAAACCACCTAATTTTTTTACGTTTAAGAGCTAAAACTAATTCATGCACTCAAATCTAGTACTACTTGGTTCAAACAAGGAAGAAAGGGGGTGGGGGTGGGGGAGGATTTGTTACCTGAATCTAGGACTTGGTCGAAAGAGGAAATAATGGGAGCAAAAAGTAGCAGAGACTGGCTATCCAACTGGTCTCTAGGTCTAATAGGGAAATAAAGGGAAACGCAGTACAAAGCGATATAAACTTGATCTATTGGTTGAAAAAAGGAAAGAAAGTGGGGACTGGGGGACAAGTTAACAGAGTAAGTCCAGCACTAGATTTGCTAGCCTCACACAGTATAAGGTGGCTATACCGAATAAAATGGGACCAACCCAGATATCTTGTTCTGATGTTTGTTGCCCCGAGCCACTCTTATGTAATGCCACTGGTAAAATGTAGCAGTCGCACTATTAAAAGTAAGGACACATTAAACCAATGTTGTTTTCAATGTAATGCCTCCAGTAATATGAATCAATGGCACTTCTTTACATGTCCTGCTAAAATTTCCCATTAAGATAAGTTGGTTCTTTTCATTAGAATGCAACTGTCCTGGTCCTCCTACTCTCCCGTGCCCAAAGTAATGTCGTATTTAACGGTTGTCATAGTTAATCCTAATGCCCACACTAATATCTAGCAATGCAACTACTTTAGAATTTGCTACTATCCTTGTAGGATTGCCATTCAGATAAGGAACATGCTTCTTTTCATTTGATGCATGTTTCATCACTTGTTAGTCACCCTTCTTTCCACCTTTTTTGTGCAAACAGAGATATACATTTCACGCTCGATCTTAGTTGAACTGCACAAATGATATCCAAATTATAGTTGAGCATTCCAGGAGCTTCATAACCAACCTTGATGTTGCTCAATTTTATTGCAACTAATGAAGAAGAAGCTCTGTGGGTTTCATTTTCTGATGGAAATGGAACCGGGGCTAGAGCCCTTTTCTTAAAAAAATTGAAGAAGAAGCTGCTAGCTCATGGGACATTGCTTCATTTTAGGTGAACTGCACCAAAAGGTCCCATGAATTGAATCATCCATGTTGGTGACTGAAAGAGCCAGCTTCAGCATCCCAGTCTAAGCACCCCCGGCCTCCATCCTTGGACGCACGGTACACCTTGTTTGCCACCTGCTCGACCCTAGTGTCACTGATAAAATGAAGTAATAATACAGTTAAAATAGAGCGAGTGTCATCTCTATCATTTCATTTCCAATGTAGATAAAGAAAGTGCTTCTCTTTGTTAATGTATGTTTCATCAACTAGTCCCATTGTTAATGTTTAAGCGTTTCTGCAAACTGGGGTGCTTAATTTTAGTTGATATGTACAAAATAGAGATTTGAATGTCTCAAGGCGCCTCCTTGTACTACCGCTGTACACTGATGTTCATCACTGGCAGAAGGTGTATCTGGGAGACTTGGGACGATGTCCAGTATGAGGCGTACCGTATGAGGCGTCGCAGGGCCCATCTCGCCCTCGCAGCATGGCATACTATGATACTATCGCAATATTTTCTTCTATTTATTTTGTGTGTTTCATCAACTAGTGCCACTATAATGTAATCACGCTTTTTCATTATCTGTGCAAATAGGGTTATTCAGCTGCATTTTGGTGGAACTGCACAAATGTACGTATGGAACCGGCATATATGCAGAGTGCGAGGTGTGCCAAGTAAAAATTACCGACACCAACCATGCTGCATGCACGCATTGGCATCCACCACCACCAGTGGGATGTGTGGCGCTCTCTGTGGACGGATCTTTCTCGGCAGCAAATCCTCTAACCAAATACTAGTAGCTTATATTGGCAGTTTTCTAGGGAGTACTCTTTTCTGAAAGAAGCACCAATCTATTTTTCTTTATTTGTACACTGTGTCACAACTTTGACCCAAAGGTCCAGAGCTATTTTAGGGTGATTGGCATAGTACTCAGAGACTGATTGTAAGCATGATTTTCATTAGCTGTCACACTGATTGTAAGCATGAGCAGGTGGAAGATTAGGTTAGTGTGAAGCTTACCTTAAACCCTACCGCCGCCGTTGAAACGAGGCGAGCGTCGAGGGAACCGTGGAGAACGGCGGGGAAGCGACGTTGCGCCATCCGGCCTCCTCTTGCGGTGGGAGAATGAATACTCCTGTGGCTCCGGCTGGCTCTGCACCCTCACGAACGGCACACCATACTCGATCGATTCGTTATCCTCTGGGTGCTCGACCTTCGACCTGTACGCCCACCACCTCCGCCTGACTGTCGCCTCGGGCGAATTTGTCTGCTCCATCACCCAGAGGAGATACTCGATGAACTTGGAGGACTGCGGCGTGACTGTCGCCGAGGAGTACATGTACATCGCCGCCCTCATCACCGCCGTCTCACTCTTTCGCATACATTGCCACATGGCCCGCACCATCCTTGAAATCTCCCACTCATTGTCAAACCAACTAAGGATCTCCTTCAACCTGGCTAACTTTGCCTGGTCGCCGCCGGCGATCTGCCTGATTCGCTGCTGCATCCTCTCCATAGATGTCCTTCTGAGTGGTCCCATGCTAGCTTTGGAAGATGGAAGGAGAGACGATGGTCTTGCAATAGAGAAGAGGGAGAGGCGAGACGGTGGTTTTGGAATGGAGATGATGGAGAGGAGAGGAGGTGGTTTTGCAATGGAGAAGATTAGAAGAGGGAGAGGCGAGACGGTGGTTTTGGACAGAAGATGATGGAGAGAAGAGGAGGTGGTTTTGCAATGGAGAAGATCAGAAGAGGGAGAGGCGAGACGGTGGTTTTGGAATGGAGATGGTGGAGAGGAGAGGAGGTGGTTTTGCAATGGAGAAGATCAGAAGAGGGAGAGCCGAGACGGTGGTTTTGGAATGGAGATGATGGAGAGGAGAGGAGGTGGTTTTGGAATGGAGATGATGGAGAGGAGAGGAGGTGGTTTTGCAATGGAGAAGATCAGAAGAGGGAGAGGCGAGGCGGTGGTTTTGGAATGGAGATGATGGAGAGGAGAGGAGGTGGTTTTGCAATGGAGAAGAGGGAGAGGAGCGTGCGGCAGTGATTTAGGATTGGACGAGAAGGCCGGCACGCTGTGACTGGATCAAAATCAAAATCAATTTACCCTTCAATTAAGAAAGCGACCCCACATTAACTAGTCTCCCTCTTATTCTGGGTCATAATTGACCATGATTTTCGCACATAAAATATATGTTATACATTGCAAAAATAATATAATTTGAAAGTACATTCACATACGAACCAAATGATACATTTTTTGCTGACATGCTTTCATATTTTGCTTGTCAAATACAGTATGTGGTCAAACTTTGACCCAAAATACGCAAAACAACAAAAAAATACTTCCAAGACTAGCGCCGATCTTCCGCTCTTCTCCTCTTAAACCACCGTCGCTCCTCTCCTGTTCCAATCTAAATCCAGCATCGCTCCTCTCCTCTTCCATTTCAAAACCACCGCCCCTCCTCTCCTGTTCCAATCCAAAACCAGCGTCGCTCCTCTCCCGTTCTAATCCAAAACTAGGACTGCTCCTCTCCTCTTCCATTCAAAAACCACCACCGATGAGTTAAGGTGTTGTGGAGAGTAGATCGATGGAGGAGTACAACCGATACATGAGGATCACAAACGGCGACCCTGTGAAGCTAGCTAGGATGTTGGAGATACAGTCTTGGTTTGACAACAAGGACCAACTAGCAGCGACGGCGACATCCATCGCCAAATATCTGCAACAGAGCGAAAAGGCGACGATACTCCCGGAGGGAGTCACGCCGGAGTACATAGAGCTACTCTGGGCCGTGGAGCAAACAGATTCACCGAATCCGATTGTGAGGGGGCGGTGGTGGGAGTATCGATCCCAGATGGAGCATCCACCAGAGATTGAAGGATCGAGCATCTACAGGGTGTCGTTTGTGAGGGTGTCCTACCAGAGCGAGCCGGTGGAGTCTTCCTCGACCGAACCCAACTACAAGAGGAGAAAAGCAGTTGGCCCGATGACGCTTTCCTGCCATCGTCTCCCTCGCCGTTCACATCGTCTCATGGGGCGGTTGTCTGCCGTCGAGGAATAGGAGGGGGCTGCCCCCCCCCAGCCCAATAGTCGGGCAGGTTGTGAATTGTCAGGAGGAGCTTAGGGTTGTCAGTATTTGCAGGTTGTGAATTGTGTTTTGCGTTGTGTATTTTGAGAGTACTTTCATATATGAATGTCTTTTGAATTTCAGATTTGCAGTATTGAGCATATGAAGTATTTTATGAATTCTAGAGATCTATTTTTAGCACTTAAAAAAATGTAGTTTCATAGGAGTATAAAAGTGCAGACAATGTGATTCTCAGAGAAGAAATTGCAAGTTTCAGTTTCAGATAAGAAACTGCAAGTTCAGTTTCAGATAAGAAACTGCAACTTTCAGAGGCAGAGCATTTATATTAACATGGCCTTTTCAACCAGTGTTAACATCATGTTGGAAGTTTTATTCATGGTCAAAATGGAACTACCAGCCGGTTAACATCATGCTGATCAACGTTCATGCATATCACATCTTTATATGATGCACAGTCAAAATGCCCACACAATGTCGAGTGTGCGAAACACAGAGAAAACGAGGGACGAAGTTTTAGCAAGTGTTGGACGTGGTTTTGGGTTGCCCCGTCTAGGCTTTCATTTTTAACATGCGCAACCCACGACCTCGGATGGGAGGTCCATAGGCATGTTTGTATTTTCTTAGGGCCGTCATGTATCGACCGGCCTATGGACCTCCTATCCGAGGTTTTATTTTTGGCAGCCCAATTTATGTATTTTTTTGAAGAAAACGCAGAGGTATGTTCTATTTTTCTATATAAGAATAGGAACGCGAGGTCCAACTTATGTTTCCCTTCTAACTATATTATATATATTTAAATTATTTTATATGTTATTATATAATATTTTTATTGTCATTATATATTTAACAGATACTTACATATGTAAGAAAACAATATCCCACATCTTATTAACTTATAAAAATAATTTCTTAACAAATAAAATCCTGGATTGTTTTGGCACGAAAATCCTAGTGATTGTGTACAAAAGCTTGGTAAGATTTAAGGACGAATATAATAATATCACTTATTATTTAAATATATTTATAACAAAATGCTCAGCCCCTTTTTATTTTTTGATAACATTGCTGGCCCAACCCAACATTATAATTAGAATCAGCCCAGCAAAATCGTGTATTTCAAGAAAGTGCAAATGGCCTGTAATTTTTTAGGAAATAAAATAAATGGACCGCATGGACGCTACATTATTTGTTCACCCAGCCCAGCTAATGGTTGTAATTCAAAAAAAAGATCAAATTAACTGTAAATTCTACCGTGCAAAAAAAGACTATAAATTCTGAAAAAATGGGTTGAATACATGCCACATTTTTGGAGGCTGAAATGTGGGCCAATAGGTCGAAGCCAACGCAAGTCGTTGTCAATTTAGTCAACAAATGATTCTGACATGTTAGCCGTTGGATTTACATCCAATGACCGGCATCCATCTTCAATCTCTCGTCTTCTTCCTCCAACGCCGCCGGGACCACCTCCCGCCTCCTGCTGCTAGTAGCTCTGCTTAGCACGCTTCGCAATGAAGCGCTACTCCACTATTGGCCAGGCCATCCCTCCACCCCTCCACACCTCCTGTTCTTCTCCACCGACTGCCGAACCAGACCGCACTAGAACCAGTTAACCCTCGTACACCTCTCCGTCTGCGACTCTACTCCCGCGTCTTCCCATCTCCGGCTTGTTGCTGTCCGGGGCCTCGCCGTCGTCCACCACCTTGGATGCGCTCAGCGCGACGTGGTTAATGTGGTCAATGAACGACACAACCAGAAGTAGACTGTGCGTGGAGAGGCTGGCAGCTGGGTCCACGGCCGCACACAAGGAAATGCCTCCTTATTACGCGCAAAATAATGATTCCTCCACCTGACATCTGGGACCCACCGGAAGGGCCTCTGTATTTCGAGAAAAATATGTGCCCCCGCTGACATGTCGGACCCACCAGCTATCTTTGCACGCAAGGAAGTGCCTCCTTATTATGCACAAAAAATGAATACTCCCCCTGCCAGCTGGAACCCAGCATAGTGGGAGGCTGGCTTGTGGGCCTACCAAGTTGACAGGGACGGAGGGCTTTGTCAACTTAGTCAATATGAACGATTCTAGCTCCTGTTACCGTATGATGTTCATCCAACGGTCGTAGTGCTTCTTCAACCTCTGGTCTTCTTGCTCTAGCCGCCCAAACCAGCGTCGGTTATGCCGCGTGCTCCTACCTCCCGTGGTCGGCTGTGATGTCGCGGAGGCCTCACCGCCCCCTATTACTCCCATTGTTGGCCGGGCCATCCCTCTACTCACCCACACCCCCCGTTATTTTGCGGCGACAGCAGCCTCACACCGCAGCCGAACCAGTGAACCCTCATACTCCTCTTCGCGTGGGCGTCCACTACTGCGTCTTCCCCGGCTCCGAGTCGTCCCCTTCCTAGGCCTCGCCGTCATCAACCGCTGTGGTGCTCTCGGCGCGGCATGGTCAACGTGGTCAAGGAACGACTTCCATCGGACGTGGACGGTAAATGGAGAGGCTGGTAGCTGGGTCCACGGCCGCAGCAAGGGAGTGCCTCCTTATTACGCGCAAAATAATGATTCCTCCACCTGACAGCGGGGACCCACCGGACGGGCCACCGTATTTCGCGAAAAAAACATTTCCCCCTAACTGCTGGGACCCACCAGCTACATCTTTGCACGCAAGGAAGTGCGTCCGGGCAAAAAACCGATTCGCCCCCTGACTGCTGGGACCCACCAGCTACATCTTCGCATGCAAGGAAGTGCATTCGGGCAAAAAAACGATTCGCCCCCTAACTGCTGGGACCCACCAGCTACATCTTCGCACGCAAGGAAGTGCGTCTGGGCAAAAAAACGATTCGCCCCCCCCCCCTGACTGCTGGGACCCACTAGCTACATCTTCGCAGGCAAAGAAGTGCCTGACAGTCGGGACCCACCTGGTCGAAACGTATGTACCATTGTCATTCTGGTCGCGAATGTGTACGTACATACTGGTCGATGTAGAGGCGCGCATGTGTCATAGTAGAGGCATGCATGTAGCATGTACACGTACGTACAACGGCCAGGGTGCAAGAAAGAAAATACGGCCACATACGTACATACGGGCGGGGTCTCGAACGCCTACTCGCGCATACGTACGGCCAGGGCTCGTGAACATGGCTGGGTCGGAACGGAGAAACAGCGTCGTCGTCATGTTCATGGGGAGGCAACGGGATGCGTCGTGTTCATGGGGAGGGAACGGAATGCGTCGTGTTCATGGGGAGGCAACGGAATGCGTCATGTTCACGGGGAGGCAACAGAATGCGTCGTTTTCATGGGGAGGCAACGGAATGCGTCGTGTTCATTGGGAAGCAACAGAACGCGTGGGAGCCAATCGGCTGGGTCGGAACGGAATGCATGGTCGTGTTCATCGGGAGGGCTTGGACGGAACAGGCGATGGAAACGAGGCCTAGCGTACCGCAGAACGGAGGAAACGGACCTCCTACGTTCGGAACGGGGTCCTGTTGATCGGGAGGGGTGTGGCATACCGCAAAATGGAGGAAACGGACCTCCTACGGTCGAAACGGGGTCCTGTTGATCGGGAGGGGTGTGGCGTACCGCAAAATGGAGGAAACGGACCTCCTAAGGTCGAAACGGGGGTCCTGTTGATCGGGAGGGGTGTGGCGTACCGCAAAACGGATGAAACGGACTTGTGTTGGAGCGCTACGGTCAAAACGGGGGTCCTGTTCGTCGGGAGGGGTGTGGCGTACCGCAAAACGGGACTCCACGGGATACTGTTCATCTCCACCGTCGACCTCCTCCAGCCTCCACGGGCTACCGTTGACCTCCTCCAGACTCCACGGGCTCCTGCTCATCCAGCCTCCACCGCGCGCTACTACACCGGCTAATGTTCAACCACCCCTCCACGGGCACCCCTCCACCATCTACTGTTCATCCAGCCCTCCACCACGGGGTCTTGTTCAACCACCCCTCCACGGGCACCCCTCCATCGTCTACTGTTCATCCAGCCCTCCATACCACGGGGGTCCTGTTCATCCAGAGGCAACGCCACCACTCACTATTCATCCAACCCCCCCCCCACAACACTCACTGTTCATCCAATCGATCGGCGTCAGTTAGCAGCAGTAGCGAAGGAATCGCTCGATCAGGTTCAGTTAACAGCCATCGATCGATCGCTCGGGTTCTGTAACGCGTAGCCTGCAGTGCAATTGCTCGGGTTCAGTTAGAGCCCAATGCCTCGCTCGGGTTCAGTTAGAGCCCAATGCCTCGCTCGGGTTCAGTTAGAGCCAACGCCTCACACACACACGCGTACGTGTATGAGAGAAACGCGCATCGCTCGGCCCCCGACCTCCCACCATAACCGAGAACTCCCCGAAATTTTCCTCGCCCTCGCTTCTACCACGGTTTTTTCTGTCATGGACGGCCCAAAGAATGTCATGCAGCTGCGTCTCCAGCCCGCCCAGGACGAAAAGCCCATTTTCTGTCATGATTTTTTGTCATAGAAGTAGGAGCCCACCACATCTATGATGATACCGGGTTTTGTCACAATTATCGTCATAGAAGTGTCATATGTATGACAGGAAAAAAATTCGGTCGGCCCAAAATGTCACGGATGTGTCTTTTTTTTTGTAGTGCTAGTAGCTACTTCGGACTCGTGAAGCGGCTGGTCAGTGCCTGCCCTCGGCTTGATGCTATCAAGCGGTCGGTCTGCATTGAAGGTGCGCAGATGGCTTTCGCCCGTGCCAAGACGCACTGGGCGAAGATGGATGCCACGAAGTTGATGACCGAGGGTCCGCCCGAGGACAAGGAGCATCGCAAGCCCAGAAGTACTATGCTAGTGTCATGGAGGGATCCCGCCTTGTGGCGGAGCAATGTGCCAAGGATATCATTTTCCCCTGACATCATTATTTTATCATGTCCTGTAATATGGAACGAGGTCTTTATGTAATATAATGCTTGTTATTTAAAATTGTACCTCCTGTGCGGCCGTTTACGAAATCTGAGAGTCGGCCAGTCGTCGGCTTCTGCCCCCATGTAACTAGTACACGAGTGTTCGGGATAAATCTAAACACTCTTTATCCAAATTTTTGGTCCTTTAAGGAGGTGTTTAGTGCAACGAACAAGGCAATCGGACTGTACAGCTTTATCACCCTCACTTAGCCATAGGAGTTTTATAATTTTAAATTTTGGCATAGCCCCTGGTATTCGGAAGGCCGAAGTTGGGGCGCTATACACGCCTAATCGGACAAAAACCGTTTTCTTGCATAAAGCGGAAAAAATCTCTAGCAATTTGAAGACCTCTCGAACAGCTGACCAGCTCTCGCCGCATCATGACAGTCAGTTTTCGGCTTTCTCTACTGAGGCACTCGTCCGGAAGAACCGGGACACAATCGAAGTAGTTCTCCCTTTACTACCCTAGCCGATATAGCGGAACGTAGGGTGGCAAGCACAGGACTCGGGCAAACCCAACTATTGACCAAAGACATGATTCGAAGCCGATGCATATAATGCTATAAGTTCGGGGTGCCGAACTGCACTGTATAAGTGTTCGGACTTTCTTGCGTGTTATGAGGTACAATGGAGCCCCTGGCGAATTAAGATGTACCAGAATGTACGGATGTGATTTATAAATAAAGAGACAGGGAAAAAATTATGTAATGAGCTGACGCTACCAATTATTTTTCGTTGTAATTTAATTAATACGTCAAGGCGTATGTGTACAAGTAATGCCATAAGCAGATAAGGCTTATTTAGCATGCCACGACCAAGAGCGAGCTGCGTGCAGGTATTTTAAAACAGGTATGACAATCATTAGTAGAGACCACCTGGGTATTCCCGTGTACGTCTGAGCCCCTAGCTTTCTTGGTGTATCCGTCCCGCTATGGGTCCGATGAGCAGGTTTATCAGAAAAGGCCTCGCAAAGAGAAAAAACCTGAAACAAAGAGAAAAAATGAAGGTATGCGGATCCAGGAGCGGTTGAGCCACATTATGGACCGTAGTCTAGTTGTGCCCCCGTGCATGCCCATGGTATTTTAAGTGCGTAGTTGTGTACACGCGGCACGGATTTTACCGCTTTGTTGGGCCTGGGACGAAGGCCGGTTTGCTAGCTGAGCTCTGGACGAGACGGATGGTCCTGTTGTAGAGTAGCGCGACCCGCTTAACGGTGTCCGGGGGCTTTATTGCCGAAGTGAGGTTTTGCCTAAGAAGGCTATTCTGTACTTCCGCTGCAAGGGCCGCGGTGTGCTCCTCTGTACGGAGGGAGCGCTCCATGTTTCCATTGACTGTTATAACACCACGAGGTCCGGGCATCTTGAGCTTAAGGTAAGCATAGTGCGGCACCGCATTGAAACGAGCAAATGTGGTTCGTCCGAGCAATGTGTGGTAACCACTGCGGAAGGGGACGATGTCAAAGAGTAATTCTTCGCTTCGAAAACGGGGATCCGAAAACCACTTCCAGTGTGATTGAGCCCGTACAGCAGGCCTCCACACCTGGTATGACACCTTTAAAGGTGGTTTTGGTGGGCTTGATCCTTGACGGATCAATACCCATTTTGCGCATTGTATCCTGATAAAGCAGGTTCAGGCTGCTGCCACTGTCCATGAGGACGCGTGTGAGGTGGAATCCGTCAATGATAGGGTCAAGCACCAGTGCGGCTGAACCGCCGTGACGGATACTGGTCGGATGGTCCCTTCGATCAAAGGTGGTCGAACAGGAGGACCACGGGTTTTATTTTGGGGCGACTGGCTCGATCGTGTAGACGTCCCTTAGTGCGCGCTTCCGCTCCTTTTGGGGGATATGGGTAGCATATATCATATTCATCGTTTTCACTTGGGGAGGAAACTTCTTCTATCCCCCTATGTTCGGCGCCCGGGGTTCCTCGTTGTCGTCACTTTGCGATCCCTTTTCCTTGTTTTTAGCATTTAACTTGCCGGCCTGTTTGAAGACCCAACATTCTCTGTTGGTATGATTGCCTGGTTTATCGGGGGTGTCGTGGATTTGGCATGGACGATCGAGTATGCGGTCCAGGATGGACGGGCCCGTCTTGTTTCGTTTAAATGGCTTTTTCCGCTGACCGGACTTGGAACCACTGAATCCGGCATTGACGGTCGTGTCTTCGATGTTATCGCCATTATTTTGATGCTTGTGTCTGTTGCATTGGGGCTTGCCGCTGCTATCTCTGGCTTTAGAAGTGCCAAGTTTGCTTGAGGTCCTGCTGCTACGAGCTAGCCAACTATCCTAGCCTGCACAAAAGCGAGTCATGAGCACCGTCAGGGCTTCCATGGACTTTGGCTTCTCTTGGCCGAGGTGTCGGGCGAGCCATTCGTCGCGGATGTTATGCTTAAAGGCCGCTAGGGCTTTGTCATCCGGATAGTCAATGATTTGGTTCTTTTTAGTTAAGAACCGAGCCCAGAATTTCCTGGCTGACTCTCCGGGCTGTTGGATTATATGACTTAGGTCATCGGCATACGGAGGTCGGACATATAAGTCCCCTGGAAGTTGTTAAGGAATGCATCTTCCAGGTTCTCCCAACTGCCAATACTGTTTTTAGGCAGACTGTTCAACCAGTGCCTAGCTGGTCCCTTGAGTTTTAGCGGGAGATACTTGATGGCATGGAGGTCATCGCCGCGGGCCATATGTATATGGAGAAGGAAGTCCTCGATCCATACCGCGGGATCTGTTGTTCCATCATATGATTCAATGTTTACGGGTTTGAACCCTTCTGGGAATTCATGCTCCATCACTTCATCAGTGAAGCAGAGGGGGTGTGCGGCGCCTCTGTGTCGGGCTATGGCGAGATGCAGCTCGAATGGAGCCGGTCTGCGGTATTCGGCCCCGACAGGTTTGTGCTTGTCATATCCGGCTTGGTGGCCGTTGTTGCACGTTGGGGCGCACCCCCGTGATCCGTAGATCATTCTAGTTTGTCCCGCGCTATTTTCCAAATCGTACCGCATGTCATGTATGTATCCTCGAGCTGCTGTGTTTCTATTTGTTCGGCGAGGCAGTGTCGGCTGGTGCTTGGATTGAATTGTCGTTTTATTTCGGCCACGCGGTGGTCGGTTAGCTGTATTATACGCTGGTAGTGCCAGCTCCGGCGCCTTGTCATCGAATTGAGGTAGCAATTTGCGCTTAGGGTAACTCTTTGTTGGGCATTCGAGCCCGTATTCCTCGGCTATCAGGACCTCAGTCCATCTATCCATGAGCAGATCTTGATCAGCTTGAAGCTACTGCTGCTTCTTCTTCAGGCTCTTTGCCATGGCTATAAGTCGGTGCTTAAAATGCTCCTGCTCGACGGGATCCTCTGGCACGATAAATTCTTCGTCGTCGAGGCTCACCTCATCCTCGGACAGGGGCATGTAGTTGTTGTCCTCCGAGTCGTCATTCACGGCCTGTTCATCAGGGCTGGCTTGCCCATCTTCTTGTTCAGCCTATTCGAAACTTGGCTTGGCGGGGTCTTCGTTGTCTTCGGCATCGTCCGGAGTGCTATTCTCTCTTGTGCCGGTATCGCTATTTTTACCATGGCATGATTTAGAGCGGCGCCGCTGATGTCGGCGCTTAGACTGCTTCTCAGGAAGTTTATCCTCGATTGGATCTTTTATGTCATCGCCATTGTCTTCTTTGGGTGTATCCACCATGTATATATCGTATGAGGAGGTGGCTGTCCAGCGCCCTGTGGGCGGTGGTTCTTGTTCTTCTCCGGCATCATCGTCCATACCGTTGATGTCTTCAGAGTCGAAATCAAGCATGTCTGTCAAATTGTCGACAGTGTCTATCAAGTGGGTGGTGGGTGGGTAATGAAGTTCTTCGTCGTCCGCTTCCCACTCAAGCCAGACATAGTTCAGCCAAGAATCTCCTGACAAGCAGAGAGACTTTAATTAGTTTAACACATCGCCAAGGGGCGAGTGTTGGAAGATGCCCGCGGAGTTGAACTCTAAGATCGGCGCCCAGCCAGATTCGATGGGTGTGGATACACGCGGTTCGGAGTCTATGGCCGGAGACGAGTTCGAGGTTCCGATGACACAGGCCTCATTGGAGGTCAGATCTGTGTTCGGCTCTAGCGCTATTGAGTCTGCGGCATCTGTGGCGAGGTTGAGCTTCCCGTCCTCGGATGGTGCACTCTACTCTGGATCTAAGGCCAGTGCGATTATCGGCACAATCTCTTGCACATAGTCCGATGGCAGATTTAGGTCATGTTCATCGTGGCGGCGGGGCACGACTGTCATAGGCTCGAATCCATCGAAGATCAAGTCTCCGCGGATGTCGGCGGTGTAGTTCAAGCTTCCAAACCTGACCTGATGGCCAGGGGCGTAGATGTCGATCTGCTCCAGATGGCCAAGCGAGTTGGCCCGCAGTGCGAAGCCGCCGGATATGAAGGTCTGTCCGAGGAGATAAACTCCACCCTCGATGGTGTTGTCATAGATGGTTGAAGGAGCCATCAAGCCTTACGGTGGCGACACAGTGGAAATCTCATGAAAGCACCAATGTCGGTGTCAAAACCGGCGGATCTCGGGTAGGGGGTCCCAAACTGTGCGTCTAAGGCTAATGGTAACAGGAGGCAGGGGATGCAATGTTTACCTAGGTTCGGGCCCTCTCGATGGAGGTAATACCCTACTTCCTACTTGATTGATCTTGATGATATGAGTATTACAAGAGTTGATCTACCACGAGATCAAAGAGGCTAAACCCTAGAAGCTAGCCTATGGTTATGATTGTTGTTGTCCTATGGACTAAACCCTCCGGTTTATATAGACACCGGAGGGGGCTAGGGTTACACAGAGTCGGTTACAGAGAAAGGAATCTTCATATTCGAATCGCCAAGCTTGCCTTCCACAAAAAGGAGAGTCCCATCCGGACACGGGACGATGTCTTCTATCTTGCATCTTCATAGTCCAACAGTCTGGCACTCGCATATAGTTCGGCTGTCTGAGGACCACTTAATCCAGGACTCCCTCAGGTACCGGTTTACACTGAGACCCTAGCCGGCTTAAAGCATCAGCAGCTTCATTTTTCCTGGGATCAACATGCTCCACTTGATAACCTTTGAAATGACCAGCAATAGCATCAACCTCTCGGCGATAAGCTGTCATGAGTGGAACCTTTGAATCCCAAGTTCCTGACACTTGCTGAGCCACCAAATCTGAGTCGCCAAAGCACCTACCCGGCTTAGATTCAACTCCTTAGACATCTGAAGGCCATGGAGTAAGGCTTCATACTCAGCTGCATTGTTAGTACAAGGGAACATCAACCTTAAAATATAACAAAATTTATCACCTTGTGGGGAAGTCAATATAACTCCAGCCCCCGAGCCTTCCAATTGCATGGACCCATCAAAATGAATAGTCCAATATGTATTATCCGGCTTATCCTCAGGCATCTGCAGCTCTGTCTAATCATTGATGAAATCCACAAGTGCCCGGTATTTTATAGCCGTCTGAGGCACATCTTTCAAGCCATGGGGTCCAAGCTCAATGGCCCACTTAGCTACCCGACTTGTGGCTTCTCTGTTTTGAATAATATCACCTAATGGAGCAGAACTAACCAAAGTGATGGGATGACCAAGGAAATATTGCTTCAACTTGCGACTGGCCATGAACACACCATAAACCAATTTCTACCAATGTGGGTATCTCTGCTTAGATTCAATGAGCACCTCACTGACATAATAAACCGGCCTTTGAACCGGATACTCCTTGCCTGACTCCTTCCATTCAACTACAACTGCCACACTAACTGCTCTGTTGTTTGCAGCCACATATAAAAAGCAAGGGCTCCTTCTCAATAGGAGCTGCAAGAACCAGTGGCTCAGCCAGCTGTCTCTTAAGCGCCTCAAACGCCTCATTAGCAGCATCGCTCCAGACAAAGTCATTTATCTTCTTCATCATTTGATACAAAGGGATAGCCTTCTCTCCCAGGCGGCTTATAAACCGGCTCAAAGCCGCAATACGACCCGCCAAAGGCTGGACATCATTGATACATGTCGTCTTAGCCAAAGAAGTGATAGCCTTGATTTTCTCCGGGTTAGCTTCAATGCCCCTCTCAGAAACCAGGAAACCCAATAACTTGCCCGCTGGCATGCCAAAGACACACTTGGCCGGGTTAAGCATCATTTTATAGACCCAGAGATTGTCAAAGGTCTCTTTCAGATCATCTATCAAGGTCTCCTTCCTCATGGATTTCACAACAATATCATCCACATAAGTGTGAACATTGCGCCCAATCTAGCCATGAAGGCAATTTTGAACACACTGTTGGTAAGTCGCATGGGCACTCTTGAGCCCAAAAGGCATAGACACCTAGCAGAAGGCTCCGGAGGGAGTGATGAAAGTTATCTTCTCCTGGTCCTTAACTGCCATCTTGATATGATGATAACCAGAATAAGCATCCAAAAGGCTCAAATGCTCACAACTCGTCGTAGCATCAATAATCTGATCAATACGAGGGAGAGCAAAAGGATCAGCCGGACATGCCTTGTTAAGGTCTGTATAATCCACACACATACGCCAAGTGCCATTTTTCTAAAGTACCAGCACCGGGTTAGCCAACCACTCAGGATGAAAAACTTCAATGATAAACCCTGTCGCCAAGAGTCGGGCCACGTCTTCACCAATGGCCTTACACCTCTCTTCATTAAAACAACGAAGAAACTACGTGACCGACTTAAACTTGGGATCCACATTAAGAGTGTGCTCAGCGAGCTCCCTCGGTACACCTGGCATGTCAAAAGGTTTCCATGCAAAGATGTCCAGGTTCACACAGATGAACTCGATGAGCGTGCTTTCCTATTTTGGACCCATATTAGCACTGATGTTGAACTGCTTGGAGGAGTCGCCAGGAACAAAATCAACCATCTTAGTGTCATCTGCTGATTTAAACTTCAACAGGGGGTCATTTTCTGTAGTTGGCTTGTTCAAAGGCGTCATATCCGTTGGGTCAACATTGTCTTTATAGAACTTCAACTCCTCATTGGCACAGGCCGACTCAGCATACGCAGCATCACCTTCTTCACAGTCCAAAGCAATCTTCCTATTACCATGCACCGTGATGGTGCCCTTATGACCCGGCATTTTAAGCTACAAGTAAACATAACACGGCCGCCATAAATTTGGCGTAAGCCGGCCGCCCAAACAAAGCATGGTACGGGCTTTTGATCTTAACCACCTCAAAGGTCAATTTCTCAGCTCTGGAATCATGGCCATCTCCAAAAGCTACCTCCAGCATTATCTTACCCACTAGATACACCGACTTACCAGGCACCACCCCATGGAAAACAGTAGAAGACGCCTTAAGATCTTTGTCAGTCAAATTCATACGATGAAAAGTCTCATAGTAAAGTATATTGATACCGCTGCCCCCATCCATGAGCACCTTTGTAAGCTTATACCCTCCTACCTGTGGAGCAACCACCAATGCCAACTGACCTGGATTGTCAACCCGGGGCGGGTGATCCTCATGGCTTCATAAAATAGGCTGCTCCGACGACCTCAAATAACGAGGCACCGCCGGCTCAACAGAGTTCACCGCCCGCTTATGGATTTTCTGATCTCTCTTGCACAGGCTTGTGGTGAACACATGATATTGATCACTATTCAGTTGCTTTGGATTGCTCTAATAACCAGACTGCTGCTGTTGATTCCCTTGGCCAGATTGTTAATTAAAACCACCTTGACTATCTTGGCCTCGAAAGCCAGAGCTTGAGCCGCCAACGCCAAAACCAGGTCCATGAGAACCGGAACCTGAACCGCCATGCAGGCCATGGTTGTTCTGGAAAAAATAGAGTTTCTATACTCCCTCGTGATGAAACAGTCTTTCCATAAATGACTAGTCGACTTATCCTGGGTTCCGTGCTTCGGACAAGGCTGATTCATCATGGCCTCAGGGTTGAACTTCGGCCCTCCAAACCGGGGCACTTGTGTTTTCCCCTTACGACACGGGGTTATTACTCTACATGTTGGTGTTAGCCACAAAGTCTAAATTGACGTCTGCCTTATGCTTACTATTACCACCTTGACCCACCATGTTATGTTGTCCCTTTGTATTGCCACTCTTCTTCCCCTTCCCAGTCTTTTCCTCATCAGACTCAGGGTCCTTAGTGCTATCAGAGTTGGCATACTTGACGAGAGCCGCCGTGAGCTCCCCCATATCATTGCAATTACACTTAAGCCGCCCCAATTTCTGCTTAAGGGGAAGAAAACGACCTTCTCTAACATCAGGACTGCTGAACCGGCGTTGATACTGTCTGACGAGTGTATAACAGCCGAGATCTAGCGCACCCAATTGGTTGTTGACTCACCTTCACCTTGGACGCAAGAATCCAAATCCAGAATCGACATAGGCTGCTTGCATGTGTCTTTAAAATTTTGAATAAATCATCTTTTTAACTCCGCCCATGATCCAACGGAGTTAGCAGGCAGCCCTTTCAACCAAGTACAAGTCGGCCCATCCAACATCATGGTGAAATACTTGGCACATGTAGCGTCACTGACATCCAGTATCTCCATAGCCATCTCACAGATGTCAATCCAGGCCTCTAAGACCTGATCCGCTGTGTAGTTAGGCACCTTGCGAGGGCCGTTGAAATCCTTAGGCAAGCACTCGTTGCGTAGAGCCGGCACTAAACACGGCACGCCCAAGGTTCTAGAGGTCACTCCTGCCTCCATAGATGTTGATGGATAAACCGGAGATTGTTGTTGAGCCACCAACTGAGCCGCCAGCTCCGCCTCATGTCGCACTCTGTCCACCAAAGCCTGAGCATCATTACCAGCACACGGTGGGTCAGGCCTATGAGACTGATTGCGGTGTCGCTCACTGCTTGACACCGCTGGTTCATCAATGTGCGTGCTATAACTCCGACTTGGACGTGGTGTTGAATGGATATGATCGCAACTATATGAATAAGCCGCCTGTTGAGCCACAACCGTCTGAAGAAGCTCTCCGGCTCTCCGTATTTCCATCACCGATGGTGACTCATCCTGAACCGGGAGAGCCGCTAGTCGAGTAGCCACAGCTATAATGTTATCCAAAGGATTAGAAAAATGACCCGGGGCGTCGGAACATGCTGAGGAGGCGTCAAATTTAAACATGGGGGTCTACAGCATGAGGTTGAACCGGTTCTCCAGCCATCAGCGCTTCGACGGCCCGATCCACACTAGGCGGGTTACTAATTCCAGCCCCAGGCGTGTTGAAAACGTTCCTCGCATCATAAACCAGGGGTAACTGACTCACATGCCTTCTGTTAAAGACAATGTTTGATGCGTCCCGGTCCAAGCTCAAGCGAAGCTCTCTGCCTGAAGTCATTTTGCCTCCCTCTGCAAGGCAGCTCGCTTTGTTGCCATCTAGGTGTTCTCCGCGTTTAGATCCTCCTTGGCTTGGGCTATCTCGTCACGTAATTTTGCAATGTCCGTGTTATGCTGAGTCTGGTTCGCCGGGTTTACCTCCACCGTTAACAATGTTGCCAGGGCATCCAATAGATCAGATAAAACTTGAGCCGGTGGGTGTACAGGGCCTCCTGCCCCGGCTGCCATCGCCGTTGCTGACCCGGAGATCATTGCTGCTGCAGTTAAAGAATTCTGCCCAGCTATGTACCGGCCATGAAGATCGCAACCCGGTTTGGCGGCTCGTAGGGGTCCAGAATACTATCACCATCAGAACAGCCCCCAAGCCCACCATCCTGAACCTGATAGATGGAATTGATCTCGCCGGTTGAGGACTTGTCGCCTGAGTAGATAATCGTCTCACCACCGGATTCAGATCCTCCTTCCAGATCCACTCCTTGAGTAAAGCCCACAAAGACATCCTTCGGGGCGGCTTGAACCTTGGCGGGTCGCACGCGCTGAGCCGTCTCGATGATGCCGGTGCAGGTGTCTGGCTCAACTTCCCACTCACCAATCTTGCCGATGAAGAGATGAATTCCGCTGATGGGAACCCAGTACCCGTACTCGAGTGAGCCGGCCTCGGGGCCCCAGCCCTCGTCATTGATATAGAGCTTGCCGCAACGACTCTTAGTCATTCGGCCCACAGCGTATCCCTTGAGCCATGCGAAACTGCGCTTCAAGAACTCAAAACCACCATGCGCTGGCCCCACGATGGGCACCAACTGTCGTGGAATTGTCACAACAGATGCCCTAGCATGAGGACTTAGGTGTGGAGCCATCGCTACGAGGTTAGCTTGAAGGGGTTAAAATGGGACAAGGGACACAGAGAGTTTACCTAGGTTCGGCCCCTCACAACGAGGTAAAGGGCTACTCCTACTTTATGTTGTATTGCTTGGGTTTCGATTACCAGGGAGCGAATACGCTTGACCTAGTTCTCGACTTGTTGTTTTCTTACCCTAACCTGCTGCCGGGTCACCCCTTTATATACACAGGCTGATGTCTGGCAGCTTACAGAGTCCCGATCGACTCATACACAACGTGATCAGCTCGGTGACAGAACTAAACCTTCCTTATCATACAAATTAAAGATATGGCGGTTTATGCCCGTGGGCCTCAAGTCTCCTTCACGTCTTGGGCCTTTGATAAGCTTGCTTCATGTACCGCCATCTTCAACATCTTCTTGGGCCTTCTCATTATGAACCGCTAGTGGTATGACCTGGCCCCTCCTGGGCGGGTCATACCCAATAGTTATATCCCCAACAATATCCCTCTTGAATACCCATCACACCAGGACTAAATTCATAACCTAAACAAATTGTCATACTATTTTTAAGACTCCCAAAATAATATCAGTGAAGCATGAGAGTTAATCAGTTTCTACAAAATAAAACCACCGCCGTGCTCTAAAAAGATATAAGTGAAGTACCAGAGCAACTGCGTGGCTCAAAAGATATAAGTGAAGCACATAGAGTATTCTAATAAATTCACGATTAATGTGTGCCCATCTCAAATGTTGTGTACAGCAAGGATGATTGTGGCAAACTAAAAATCAAAGACTCTTATAATACAAGACACTCCAAGCAAAACACATATCCTGTGATGAATAAAAATATAGCCTCAAGAAATTTTACCAATGGATTGAAGAAGAAAGAGGGGATGCCATCCGGGGCATCACAAGCTTAGATGCTTGGTTGTCCTTGAATATTTCCTTGGGGTGCCTTGGGCATCCCCAAGCTTAGGCTCTTGCCACTCCTTATTCTGCAGTCCATGAAAACTTTACCCAAAACTTGAAAAATCCACAACACAAAACTCAACAGAAAACTCGTAAGCCCCGTTAGTATAATAAAGCAAATCACCACTTTCGGTATTGTTGTGAACTCATTCTAAATTTATAATGGTGTTATATCTACTGTATTCCAACTTCTCCATGGTTCATACCCCCCGATACTACCCATAGATTCATCAAACTAAGCAAACAACACATAGAAAACAGAATCTATCAAAAACAGAACAGTCTGCGAAGATCTGAATATTACTCATACTTCTGTAACTCCAAAAATTTCCGAAAACTTGGGATAACGTAGGAAATTTGCATATAAATATTGGTAAAAAAATTCAGTTCAAAAGTACGCTTCTATGAATTTTCAAAATTCCAGCAATGAGCGCAAAAGTTTCTGTTTTTCAGCAAAATCAAATCAACTATCACCATAAATCATCCCAAAGGCCTTACATGGCTCAAACAGTAATTAAAGCATTAACACACAATTATTACAAAAGCAATATTGCATATTCTCCTAAAAACAGAAAGGAAAAATATTGATTTGACTCCCAACGAGCGCTTTTCTTTGAAACATTTTAGCTAGGCATTGAGATTTCGATGATGCTGACATGAAAGACAAAAATTGAAGCACAAAGAGAGCATCATATAGCATGTGAAAAACAAGTTTAAGTCTAACATACTTCCTATACATAGGGATTTTATAGGGAAACGATTTATCAAGACAAGCAAAAACTAGCATATGCAAGGAAAAAAAAGAAAGAATAGCAATCTCAACATAACGAGAGATAATTTAGTAACATGAAAAAATTTACAACCATATTTCCCTCTCTCATAATAGTTACATGTGGGGTCATATTCAAATTCAACAATATAGCTATCACATAACATATCCTCTACATGATCCACATGCATGCAAAGTTGACACTCTTCCAAAATAGTGGGATTATCATCAAATAAAGTCATGACCTGTCCAAGCCCACTTTAATCAAAAATATCATGAGATTGACCATTCCCCAAAGTAGTGGTATCATTATTACCTAAATTTGACACTCTTCCAAACCCACTTTCAATAATATTGCAAACATCATCATGAGGCTTAAATAAATTTTCAAAATCATAAGAAGAATCACCCCAATCATGATCATTGCAATAAGTAGTGGACATATCAAAATTAGCATCCCCAAGCTTGGGGTTTTGCATATTATTAACACAACTGATTTCAATAGAATTTATAATAACACCATTACAACCATGCTTTTAATTCAAGGAGCTATCATGAATCACTTCATACATGTCCTCTTTTAGCACTTCATCACAATTTTCAAATTCACGAATTTCAAGCAAAACTCCATAAAGATAATCTAGTGCACTCAACTCACTAGCAATTGGTTCATCATAATTGGATCTTTTAAAAAGATTATCTAGTGGATGAGGATCCATAAGCTTTTTGTTTCTGATTAGGAATAAATATGTAATTATGCCAAGCGAACAGGCAAACAACCCAAGTAAGACATAAAGGCAAACGGGGGGAAAGCCAAATAAAAAGGGAAAATATTTTTGTATTTTTCCAAAAATATTTTAGAAGTGGGGGAGATGAAAACGAGAGGCAAATGGAAAATAATGTAAGTGCAAGAGATGAGAGTTTATGATAGGTACTTGGTAGTCTTGATGTAGAACCTCCCAGGCAACAGTGCCAGAAATTCTTCCTGCTACTTCTTGATCTTGCGTTGATTTTTCTCTTGAAAAGGAAAGGGTGATGCAACAAAGTAGATATAAGTATTTCCTAGGTTAAGAACCAATGTATCAATCTAGTAGGAGGACACCCAAGTCTCCAATAGTTGCACCTGCACAAAATAACAAACACCTGCACACAACACGGAAAAGGGGTTGACAATCCCTTCACAATCACTAGCAAAAGTGAGATCTGATAGAGATAGGTATAAAAGATAAGTAAAAGTGCAAAATAAAGTAAATATAAGTAAAGTGCAACAAGGTATTTTTGTATTTTTGGCTTTATAGATCTGAAAATATATAATGAGAAATAGACCCGGGGGCCATAGTTTTCACTAGAGGCTTCTCTCTTGAAAGAACGCATACGATGGGTAAACAAATTACTGTTGAGCAATTGATAGAAAAGCGCAAAGTTATGATGATATCCAAGGCAATGATCATGAGTATAGGCATCATGTCCTAGACAAGTAGACCGACTCTTGCCTGAATCTACTACTATTACTCCATATTGTCCACACACCGACCGCTATCCAGCATGCATCTAGTGTATTAAGTTAACAAGAACGGAGTAACGCCTTAAGCAAGATGACATGATGTAGAGGGATAAACTCAAGCAATATGATATAAAACCCATCTTTTTATCCTTAATGGCAACAATACAAATACATACCTCACTACCCCTACTATCACTAGGTGAGGACACCGCAAGATTGAACCCATCACAAAGCACCTCTCCCATTGCAAGATAAATCCATCTAGTTGGCCAAACCATATCAATAGATCAAAGAGAAATACAAAGCTACCTTAATCATGCATAAAAGAGTTCAGAGAAAACTCAAATAATATTCATAGATAATCTAATCATAAATCCACAATTCATCGAATCTCAACAAACGCACCGCAAAAGAAGATTACATCGGATAGAACTCCAAGAACATCGAGGAGAACATTGTATTGAAGATCAAAGAGAGAGAAGAAGCCATCTAGCTACTAGCTATGGAACCGTATGTCTATGGTAAACTACTCACACATCATTGGAAGGGCAGCAAGGTTGATGTAGAAGCCCTCTATGACCGAATCCCCCTCCAGCGGAGTGCCAGAAAAGGCCCCAAAATGGTATCTCACGAGAACAGAAGCTTGCAGCGGCAGAAAAGTATTTTTGGTGTGCCCTCTGACATAAGGGGAATATTTGGGTATTTATAGAGTTGAGATTAGGGTTAGGAGAGCCACGGGGGACCCACAAGCCTAGGGGCACGTGTTGGAAATATGCCCTAGAGGCAATAATAAAATGGTCATTATTATATTTCCTTGTTCATGATAATTGTCTATTGTTCATGCTATAATTGTATTAACTGGGAAACCGTAATACATGTGTGAATACATGGACCACAACATGTCCCTAGTGAGCCTCTAGTTGACTAGCTCGTTGATCAATATATGGCTATGGTTTCCTGACCATGGACATTGGATGTCATTGATAACGAGATCACATCATTAGGAGAATGATGTGATGGACAAGACCCAATCCTAAGCATAGTACAAGATCGTGTAGTTCATTTGCTAGAGCTTTTCTAATGTCTAGTATCTTTCCTTAGACCATGAGATTGTGCAACTCCTAGATGTTATAGGAATGCTTTGGGTGTATTAAATGTCACAACATAACTGGGTGACCATAAAGGTGCACTACAGGTATCTCCGAAAGTGTCTATTGGGTTGGCACGAATCGAGACTAGGATTTGTCACTCCGTATGACGGAGAGGTATCTCTGGGCCCACTTGGTAATGCATCATCATAATGAGCTCAATGTGACTAAGGAGTTAGCCACGGGATCATGCGTTACGGAACGAGTAAAGAGACTTGCCGGTAACGAGATTGGACGAGGTACGGGTATAAAGATGATCGAATCTCGGGCAAGTAACATACCGGTGGACAAAGGGAATTGTATATGGGATTGATTGAATCCCCGACATCGTGGTTCATCCGATGAGATCCTCATGGAACATGTGGGAGCCAATATGGGTATCCAGATCTTGCTATTGGTTATTGGCTAGAGAGATGTCTCGGTCATGTCTACATGGTTCCCGAACCCGTAGGGTCTACACACTTAAGGTTCAGTGATGCTAGAGTTGTAATGGGAAATTGTATGTGGTTATGAAAAGTTGTTCGGAGTCCCGGATGAGATCCCGGACGTCACGAGGAATTCCGGAATGGTCCGAAGGTGAAGATTTATATATGGGAAGTCCAGTTTCAGACATCGGAAGGTTTCGGGGTTATCGGTATTGTACCGGGACCGCCGAAAGGTGTCCGAGGGTCCACCTGGTAGGGCCACCTACCCCGGGGGGGCAAGTGGGCTAAATATGGGTGGGAACCAGCCCCCTAGTGGGCTGGTGCACCCCCCCCCCCCAAGGGACCAAGGTGCCTAGGGTTGGAAACCCTGGGGGTGGGGCGCCTCCCACCTGCTTGGGGGCAAGTCTCCCCCCTTGGTCGCCGCCCCCCTCTAGATGCATCTAGGGGCAGCCCCCTCTCACCTTCACCCTATAAATAGAGGGGGTGGGAGGGCATCCATACCCCAGCCCCTGGCACAGCCCTCCCCCTCCTACACCTCCTCCTCCTCCATTGAGCTTGGAGAAGCTCTGCCGGAGAACCATGAGCTCCACCACCACGCCGTCGTGCTGCCAGACTTCTCCCTCAACTTCTCCTCCCCCTTGCTGGATCAACAAGGAGGAGATGTCCCCGGGCTGTATGTGTGTTTAACACGGAGGCGCCATCCATTTGACGCTTGGATTGGATCTTCCGCGATTTGAATCGCCGCGAGTATGACTCCATCAACCACGTTCTTGTAATGCTCCCGCTTAGTGATCTTCAAGTGTATGCACTCTATCTCTCTCTCTCTCTCTCTCTCTCTCTCTCTCTCTCTCTCTCTCTTTCTCTCTCGTTGCTAGCATCTCCTAGAATTGATCTTGGTGATACGTAGGAATTTTTTTGAATTATTACTGTGTTCCCCAACAGTGGCATCATGAGTTAGGTCTATGCGTAGATTCTATGCACGAGTAGAACACAAGTAGTTGTGGGTGATGATTTGGTCAATTTGCTTACCATTACTAGTCCTATCTTGATTCAGCAGCATTGTAGGGTAAAGTGGCCCGGACCGACCTTACATGTACGCTTACGTGAGACAGGTTCCACCGACTGACATGCACTTGTTGCGTAAGGTGGCTAGCAGGTGTCTGTCTCTCCCACTTTAGTCAGATCGGATTCGATGAAGGGGGTCCTTATGAAGGGTAAATAGCAATTGGCATATCACCATTGTGGCTTTTGCGTAGGTAAGAAACGTTCTTGCTAGAAACCCATAGCAGCCACGTCAAACATGCAACAACAATTAGAGGATGTCTAACTTGTTTTTGTAGGGTATGCTACGCGATGTGATATGGCCAAAAGGATGTGATGTATGAGATTGATCATGTTCTTGTAATAGGAATCTCGACTTGCATGTTGATGAGTATGACAACCAGTAGGAGCCATAGGAGTTGTCTTAATTTATTGTATGACCTACGAGTCAATATAAGCGCCATGTAATTACTTTACTTTATTGCTAACTGTTAGCCATAGTAGTAGAAGTAAGAGTTGGCGAGACAACTTCATGAAGACACGATGATGGAGATCATGGTGTCATGCCGGTAATGATGATGATCATGCCGCACCTCAAAGATGGAGATCAAAAGCGCAAGATGATATTGGCCATATCATGTCACTTTATGATTTGCATGTGATGTTTGTCATGTTTACATCTTATTTGCTTAGAACGACGGTAGCATAAATAAGATGATCCCTCACTAAAATTTCAAGAAATGTGTTCCCCCTAACTGTGCACCAGTGTGAAGGTTCGTTATTTCGAAGCACCACGTGATGATCGTGTGTGATAGATTCTAACGTTCGCATACAACGGGTGTAAGCCAGATTTACACATGAGACCCACTTAGGTTGACTTGACGAGCCTAGCATGTATAGAAATGGCCTCGGAACACGAGAGACCGAAAGGTCGAACATGAGTTGTATGGTAGATGTGATCAACATGGAGATGTTCACCGTTGATGACTAGTCTGTCTCACGTGATGACCGGACATGGCCTAGTCGATTCGGATCATGTATCACTTAGATGACTAGAGGGATTACACTCTGAGTGGGAGTTCATTAAATAATTTTGATTATATGAACTTTATTATCATGAACTTAGTCTAAATTGTCTTTACAATCTATCCTGTTGATCCAACGGCCCATGCTAATGTTGCCCTCAACTTCAACGTGTTCCTAGAGAAAACCAAGCTGAAAGACGATGGAAGCAACTATACAGACTAGGTCTGTAACTTCAGGATCATCCTCATAGCTGCCCAAAAAGCATATTTCCTTGAAGCACTGCTAGGTGACGCAACCATTTTCCCAGCAACTCAAGACATTATGAATGCCTGGCAGTCGCATAGTGATGATTACTCCCTGGTTCAGTGGGGCATGCTTTACAGCTTAGAACCGGGGCTCCAAAAGCGTTTTGAGCAACACAGAGCATATGAGATGTTCCAAGAGCTGAAAATGGTTTTCCAAGCTCATGCCTGGGTCGAGAGATATAAAGTCTTTGACAAGTTCTACAGTTGTAAGATGGAGGTAGCAGTTATGTTAGCGAGCATATACTCAAGATGTCTGGGTTGCACAACCGCTTGTCTCAGCTGGGAGTTAATCTTCTAGATGACTCGGTCACTGACAGAATCCTGCAGTCGCTTCCACCTAGCTACAAGAGCTTTGTGATGAACTAAAATATGCAAGGGATGTAGGAAGTCCATTCCTGAGTTATATTTGATGCTGAAATCAGCGGAGGTGGAGATCAAAAAGGAACATCAAGTGTTGATGGTGAATAAGACCACTAGTTTCAAGAAAGGCAATGGAAAGAAGAACTTCAAGAAGGATGGCAAGGGAGTTGCCGCGCCCGGTAAGACAGTTGCCGTGAAGAAGCCAAAGAATGGACCCAAGCCTGAGACTGAGTGCTTTTATTGCAAGGAAAATGATCATTGGAAGCAGAACTGCCCCAAGTACAAGAAGGCCGGCAATGCCAAAGGTATATATGATATACATGTTATTGATGTGTACCTTACCAGTTCTCGTAGTAGCTCTTGGGTATTTGATACTAGTGCGATTGCTCACATTTTTGTAACTCAGAACAGGAGCTACAGAATAAGCGGAGATTGGCGAAGTATGAGGTGACGATGTGTGTCGGGAATGGTTCCAAGGTCGATGTGATCGCCGTCGGCACGCTGCGTCTACATCTACATTTGGGATTAGTTTTAAACCTCAACAATTTTTATTTAGTACCAGCTTTGAGCATGAACATTGTATGGATCTCGTTTGATGCGAGATGGCTACTCATTTAAATCCGAGAATAATGGTTGTTCTATTTATATGAGAGATATGTTTTATGGTCATGCCCCGCTGGTCAATGGTTTATTTTTATTGAATCTCGAACATGATGTTACACATATTCATAGTGTGAATGCCAAAAGATGTAAGGTTGATAATGATAGTCCCACATACTTGTGGCACAGCCGCCTTGGTCACATTGGTGTCAAATGCATGAAGAAACTCCATGCAGATGGACTTTTGGAGTCTCTTGATTATGAATCATTTGACATGTGCAAACCATGCCTCATGGGCAAAATGACGAAGACTCCGTTCTCCAGAACAATGGAGGGAGCAACCAACTTGTTGGAAATAATACATACTAATGTATGCAGTCCAATGAGCATTGAGGCTCGCGGTGGCTATCCTTATGTTCTCACCCTCACCGATGACTTAAGTAGATATGGGTATGTCTACTTAATGAAACACAAGTCTGAGACCTTTGAAAAGTTCAAGGAATTTCATAGCGAGGTAGAGAATCAACATGACAGGAAAATAAAGTCCCTACGATCAGATCATGGAGGAGAATATTTGAGTCATGAGTTTGGCAAGCACTTAAGGAAATGTTGAATTGTTTCACAACTCACGCCGCCTGGAACACCTCAGTGAAATGGTGTGTCCGAACGTCGTAATCGCACTCTATTGGATATGATGCGATCTATGATGTCTCTTACCGATTTACCGCTGTCATTTTGGTGTTGCTTCAGAGACTACCGCATTCACTTTAAATAGGGCACCATCTAAATCCATTGAGACAACATCGTATGAATTATGGTTTGGGAAGAAACCTAAGTTGTCGTTTTTGAAAGTTTGGGGATGTGAGGCTTACTTCAACCTGAAAAGCTCGAATCCAAATTGGAAAAGTGCGTCTTCATAGGATACCCTAAGGAAACTATTGGGTATACCTTCTACCTCAGATACGAAGGCAAGATCTTTGTTTCCAAGAATGGATCCTTTCTGGAGAAAGAGTTTCTCTTGAAAGAAGTAAGTGGGAGGAAGTAGAACTTGATGAGGTACCCCCTCTTGAACCGGAGAGAAGCGCAGCACAGGAAGATGTTTCTGTGGTGCCTGCGCCGGCTAGAGAGGAAGTTAATGATGATCATCATGAAACTTTTGGATCAAGTTGCTACTGAACTTCAAAGGTCCATGAGGACACGTTCCACACCAGAATGGTACGGCAACCCTGTCCTGGAAATCATGTTGTTAGACAACGGTGAACCTTCGAACTATGAAGAAGCGATGGCGGGCACGGATTCCAACAAATGGCTTGAAGCCATGAAATCTGAGAAAGGATCCATGTATGAGAACAGAGTATGGACTTTGGTGGAGTTACCCGATGATTGGCAAGACATAGAGAATAAGTGAATCTTTAAGAAGAAGACTGGCGCGGATGGTAATGTGACCGTCTATAAGGCTCGGCTTGTCGCTAATGGTTATCGACAAGTTCAAGGAGTTGACTACAATGAGACCTTCTCACCTATAGTGAAGCTGAAGTTCATCTGAATCATGTTAGCAATTGTCGCATTCTATGATTATGAGATCTGGAAAATGGACGTCAAAATGACATTCCTTGAGGAAGAATTGTATATGATGCAACCGGAAGGTTTTGTCGATCCTAAGAATGCCGACAAGGTATGCAAGCTCCAGCGCTCCATCTATGGGCTGGTGCAAGCATCTTAGAGTTGGAACATTCGCTTTAATGAAGTGATCAAAGCATTTGGGTTTATACAGACTTATGGAGAAGCTGTATTTACAAGAAAGTGGGTGGGAGCTCTGTAGCATTTCTCATATTATATGTGGATGACATATTGTTGATGGGAAATGATATATAACTTTTGGAAAGCATAAAGGCCTACTTGAATACGCATTTTTCAATGAAGGACCTTGGAGAAGCTGCTTACATATTAGGCATCAAGATCTATAGAGATAGATCGAGACGCCTCATTGGTCCTTCACAAAGCACATACCTTGACAAGATATTGAAGAAATTCAATATGGATCAAGAAGGGGTTCTTACCTGTATTGCAAGGTGTGAGATTGAGCACAGCTCAATGCCCGACCTTGGCAAAAGAAAGAGAAAAGATGAGTGTCATCCCCTATGCCTAAGCCATAGGCTCTATTATGTATGACATGTTGTGTACTAGACCTGATGTGAACCTTGCCATAAGTTTGGTAGGGAGGTACCAAAGTGATCCCGGTATGGAAAACCGGAAAGCGGTCAAGAATATCCTGAAGTACCTGAAAAGGACTAAGGATATGTTTCTCATTTATGGAGGTGCCAAAGGCTTGTCGTAAATGGTTACCTCGACGCTAGCTTTGACATAGATATGGATGACTCCAAGTCACAAACCGAATCCATGTATATTTTGAATGCTGGAGCAGTCAGCTGGTGCAGCTGCAAGCAAAGCGTCATGGCGGGATCTGGAGGAAATATGCCCTGGAGGCAATAATAAAGTTGTTATTTATATTTCCTTATATCATGATAAATGTTTATTATTCATGCTAGAATTGTATTAACTTGAAACTTAGTACATGTGTGAATACATAGACAAAACATAATGTCCCTAGTATGCCTCTACTTGACTAGCTCGTTAATCAAAGATGGTTATGTTTCCTAACCATAGACATGTGTTGTCATTTGATGCATGGGATCACATCATTAGGAGAATGATGTGATGGACAAGACCCATCCATTAGCTTAGCATTATGATTGTTACAGTTTTATTGCTACTGCTTTCTTCATGAATTATACATGTTCCTTTGACTATGAGATTATGCAACTCCCGAATACCGGAGGAACACCTTGTGTGCTACAAAATGTCACAACATAACTGGGTTATTATAAAGATGCTCTACAGGTGTCTCTGAAGGTGTTTGTTGGGTTGGCATAGATCAAGAGTAGGATTTGTCACTCCGTGTATCGGAGAGGTATCTCTGGGCCCTCTCGATAATGCTCATCACTATAAGCCCTGCAAGCAATGTGATTAATGAGTTAGTTGCAGGATGAAGCATTATGGACGAGTAAAGAGACTTGCCGGTAACAAGATTGAACTAGGTATGATGATACCAACAATCAAATCTCGGGCAAGTAACATACCGATGACAAAGGGGACAACGTATGTTGTTATGCGGTTTGACCGATAAAGATCTTCGTAGAATATGTAGGAACCAATATGAGCATCCAGGTTCCGCTATTGGTTATTGATCGGAGATATGTCTCGGTCATGTCTACATAGTCCTTGAACCCATAGGGTCCACACGCTTAACATTCAATGACGATTTGTATTATGAGTTATGTGATTTGATGACCGAAGTTTGTTCGGAGTCTCGGATGACATCACGGACATGACGAGGAGTCTTGAAATGGTCAAGACATAAAGATTGATATATTGGACGATGTTATTCAGACACCGGAAGAGTTCCGAGGGGTACCGGTTAAAAACGGAGTGCCGGAGGGGTTACCGGAACCCCCCGGGGAAGCAATGGGCCAACATGGGCCATAGGGGAGAGAGAGGACAGCCCACAAGGGGGAGGCGCCCCCCCCCCCATGGAGAATCTGAATAGGACTAGGGGAGGGGAGCAACCCCCCTTTCCCTCTCCCTCTCCCTCTCCCATCCTTCTTCCCCCTTCCACCAAGTGGAATCCTACCAGGATTTGGAGTCCTAGTAGGACTCCTCCCTCTTGGCGCGCCCTACAGGGCCAGCCGGCCTCCCCCTCTTCTCCTTTATATACGGGGGCAGGGTGGCACCCCAAAGCACAACAGACAATCTCTTAGCCGTGTGCGGTGCCCCCCTCCATAGTTTAACACCTCGGCCATATCGTCGTAGTGCTTAGGCGAAGCCCTGCGCCGGTAACTTCATCAACATCGTCGCCATGCCATCATGCTGACAGAAATCTCCCTCGACCCTCTACTGGCTCAAGAGCTCGAGGGACGTCATCGTGCTGAACGTGTGCTGAGCACGGAGGTGCCGTACGCTCGGTAATTGGATTGGTTGGATCATGAAGATGTTCGAGTACATCAATTGCGTTACTAAATGCTTCTGCTTTCAGTCTACGAGGATACGTGGACACACTCTCCCGTCTCGTTGCTATGCATATCCTAAATAGATCTTGCCTGATCGTAGGATTTTTTTGAATTACTACATTCCCCATCGGTGATATTAGAGCCAGGTCTATGCGTAGATGATATATGCATGAGTAGAACACAAAGAGTTGTGGGTGATAATAGTCATATTGCTTACCACCAACGTCTTACTTTGATTTGGTGGTATTTCTGGATGAAGCGGCCCGCCCGACATTACATGACCGCGTTCATGAGACTGGTTCTACCGACGTGCTTTGCACATAGGTGGCTGGCGGGTGTCTATTCCTCCAACTTTAGTTGAATCAAGTTTGACTATGTCTGATCCTTGTTTAAGGTTAAAACAACATACCTGACGAAAAATCGTTGTGGTTTTGATGCGTAGGTAAGAATGGTTCTTGCTAGAAGCTCGTAGCAGCCACGTAAAACTTGCAACAACAAAGTAGAGGACGTCTAACTTGTTTTTGTAGGGCTTGCTGTGATGTGATATGGTCAAGACATGATGTGATATAAATTGTTGTATGAGATGATCATGTTCTGTAACAGATTTATCGGCAACTGGCAGGAGCCATATGGTTGTCACTTTATTGTATGAAATCCAATCGCCATGTAATTGCTTTACTTTATCACTAAGCGGTAGCGATAGTCGTAGTAGCAATAGTTGGCGAGACGACAATGATGCTACAATGGAGATCAAGGTGTTAAGTTGGTGATGATGGAGATCATGATGATGCTTCGGTGATGGAGATCATGAGCACAAGATGATGATGGCCATATCATGTCACATATTTTGATTGCATGTGATGTTTATCTTTTATGCATCTTATTTTGCTTAGTACGGCGGTAGCATTATAAAATGATCCCTTACTAAATTGCAAGGTATAAGTGTTCTCCCTGAGTATGCACCGTTGCTACAGTTCGTCGTGCCAAGACACCACGTGATGATCGGGTGTGATAAGCTCTACGTTCACATACAACGGGTGCAAGCCAGCTTTGCATATGTAGAATACTAGGGTTAAACTTGAGAGCCTGGCATATGCAGATATGGCCTCAGAACACTGAGACCGAAAGGTCGAAGGTGAATCATATAGTAGATATGATCAACATAGTGATGTTCACCATTGAAAACTACTCCATCTCATGTGATGATCGGACATGGTTTAGTTGATTTGGATCACGTGATAATTTAGATGACTAGAGGGATGTCTATCTAAGTGGGAGTTCTTAAGTAGTATGATTAACTGAACTTTAATTTATCATGAACTTAGTCCTGATAGTTTTTGCATGTCTATGTTGTTGTAGATCAATGGCCCGTGCTACCGTTCCCTTGAATTTTAATGTGTTCCTACAGAAAGCTAAGTTGAAAGATTATGGTAGCAATTACACAGATTGGGTCCGTAACTTGAGGATTATCCTCATTGCTGCACAGAAGAATTACGTCCTTGAAGCACCGCTAGTTGTACCACCTGCGCCAGCAACTGCAGACATTGTGAATGCCTAGCAGACGCGTGTTGATGACTACTCGATAGTTTAGTGTGACATGCTTTACGGCTTAGAATCGGGACTTCAAAGACGTTTTGAATGTCATGGAGCATATGAGTTGTTCCAAGAGTTGAAGTTAATATTTCAAGCAAATGCCCGAGTTGAGATATATGAAGTCTCAAACAAGTTCTATAGCTGCAAAATCGAAGAGAATAGTTCTACCAGTGAACACGTACTCAGAATGTCTGGGTACCATAACCACTTGACTTAGCTGGGAGTTAATCTTCCTGATGATAGTGTCATTGACAGAGTTCTTCAATCACTGCCACCAAGCTATAAAGGCTTCATGATGAACTATAATATGCAAGGGATGACGAAAACGATTCCCGAGCTCTTCGCAATGCTAAAGGCTACGGAGGTAGAAATCAAGAAGGAGCATCAACTGTTGATGGTTAACAAGACCACTATTTTCAAGAAAAAGGCAAAGTAAAGAAGGGGAACTTCAAGAAGAATAGCAAGCAAGTTGCTACTCCCGGGAAGAAGCCCAAATCTGGACCTAAGCCTGAAATTGAGTGCTTCTACTACAAAGGGACTGGTCACTGGAAGCGGAACTGCCCCAAGTATTTGGCGGATAAGAAGGATGGCAAAGTGAAAGGTATATTTGATATACATGTTATTGATGTGTACCTTACTAATACTCGTAGTAGCGCCTGGGTATTTGATACTGGTTCTGTTGCTCATATTTGCAACCCGAAACAGGGGCTACAGATTAAACAAAGATTGGCTAAGGACGAGGTGACGATGCGCATCAGAAATGGTTCCAAGGTCGATGTGATCGACGTCGGCATGCTACCTCTACATCTACCTTCAGGATTAGGTTTACACCTGAATAATTGTTATTTGGTGCCAGCGTTGAGCATGAACATTATATATGGATCTTGTTTGATGTGAGACGGTTATTCATTTAAATCGGAGAATAATGGTTGTTCTATTTATATGAGTAATATCTTTTATGGTGGTGCACCCTTGTTGAGTGGTCTATTTTTGTTGAATCTCGATCGTGGTGATACACATGTTCATAATATTGAAGCCAAAAGATGCCAAGTTGATAATGATAGTGCAACTTATATGTGGCACTATTGTTTAGGTCATATTGGTGTAAAGCGCATGAAGAAACTCCATGCTGATGGGCTTTTGGAATCACTTGATTATGAATCACTTGGTGCTTGCGAACCATGCCTCATGGGCAAGATGACTAAAACTCCGTTCTCCGGAACAATAAACGAGCTACTGACTTATTGGAAATAATACATACTGATACGTCCATTTTGCATCATGCTTTTATATCCATATTTATTGCATTATGGGTTGTTATTACATGTTATGTCACAATACTTATGGCTATTCTCTCTTATTTTACAAGGTTTATCATGAAGAGGGAGAATGTCGGCAGCTGGAATTCTGGCTAGAAAAGGAGCAAATATTGGAAACCTATTCTGCATAGCTCCAAAAATCCTAAAACTCCACGGAAGTCACTTTTGGAATTAATAAGAATTATTGAGCGAAGAAAATACCTGAGGGGGGCCACACCCTGGCCAGGAGGGTGGAGGGGCGTGCCCCCTGTCTCTTGGGCCCCCTGGTGGCCCTTTAGTGCCCATCTTCTGCTATAAGAAGGCTTTTACCTTGGAAAAAATCAGAGGTAATCTCACGAGAAGAAACTCTGCCGCCATGAGGCGGAACCAATCTAGGGCTCCGAGGGAGCTGTTCTGTCGGGGAAACTTCCCTCCGGGAGGGGGAAATCATCACCATCGTCATCACCAACGATCCTCTCATCGGGAGGGGGTCACTCTCCATCAACATCTTCACCGGCACCATCTCCTCTCCAAACCCTAGTTCATCTCTTGTATCCAATATTGTATCAAAACCACAATTTGGTACCTGTGGGTTGCTAGTAGTGTTAATTACTCCTTATAGTTGATGCTAATTGGTTTACTTGGTGGAAGATCATATCTCCAGATCCTTAATGCATATTAATACTCCTCTGATCATGAACATGAATATGCTTTGTGAGTAGTTACATTTGTTCCTGAGGACATGGGTGAAGTCTTGCTATTAGTAGTCATGTGAATTTGGTATTCTTTTGATATTTTGATGAGATGTATGTTGTCTCTCCTCTAGTGGTGTTATGTGAACGTCGACTACATGACACTTCACCATTATTTGGGCCTAGAGGAAGGCATTGGGAAGTAATAAGTAGATGATGGGTTGCTAGAGTGACAGAAGCTTAAACCCTAGTTTATGTGTTGCTTCATAAGGGGCTAATTTGGATCCACTAGTTTCATGCTATGGTTAGGTTTACCTTAATACTTCTTTTGTAGTTGTGGATGCTTGTAATAGGGGTTAATCATAAGTGGGATGCTTGTCCAAGAAATGGCAGTACCCAAGCACCGGTCCATCCACATATCAAATTATCAAAGTACCGAACGCGAATCATATGAGCGTGATGAAAACTAGCTTGACGATAATTCCCATGTGTCCTCGGGAGCGCTTTTCTCATTATGAGAATTTTTCCAGGCTTGTCCTTTGCTACAAAAAGGATTGGGCCACCTTGCTACACTTTATTTACTTTCATTTCTTGTTACCCGTTACAAATTACCTTTTCACAAAACTATCTGTTACCTACAATTTCAGTGCTTGCAGAGAATACTTTACTGAAAACCGCTTGTCATTTCCTTCTACTCCTCGTTGGGTTCGACACTCTTACTTATCGAAAGGACTATGATAGATCCCTTATACTTGTGTGTCATCACATACCAATGTATGCGGACCAATGAGTATTGAGGCTCGTGGCGGGTATCGTTATTTTCTTACATTCACAGATGATTTGAGCAGATATGGGTATATGTACTTAATGAAACATAAGTCTGAAACATTTGAAAAGTTCAAATAATTTCATAGTGAATTAGAAAATCATCGTAACAAGAAAATAAAGTTTCTATAATCTGATCATGGAGGCGAATATTTGAGCTACGAGTTTGGTCTTCATTTGAAACAATGTGGAATAGTTTCGCAACTCATGCCACCGGGAACACCACAGTGTAATGGTGTGTCCGAACATTGTAACTGTACTTTATTGGATATGGTGCGATCTATGATGTCTCCTACTGACTTACCGCTATCATTTTGGGGTTATGCTTTAGAGACGGCTGCATTCACTTTAAATAGGGCACCATCAAAATCCGTTGAGACGACACCTTATGAACCATGGTTTGGCAAGAAACCCAAGTTGTCGTTTCTTAAAGTTTGGGGCTGCGATGCTTATGTGAAAAAGCTTCAAACTGATAAGCTCGAACCCAAATCGGAGAAGTGTGTCTTCATAGGACACCCAAAGGAAACTGTTAGGTACACCTTCTATCACGGATCCGAAGGCAAGATATTCGTTGCTAAGAATGGATCCTTTCTAGAGGAGTTTCTCTCGAAAGAAGTGAGTGGGAGGAAAGTAGAACTTGATGAGGTAATTGTACCTTCTCCTGAATTGGTAAGTAGTACAACATAGAAATCAGTTCCGGTGATTCCTACACCAATTAGTGAGGAAGCTAATGATGATGATCATGAAACTTCAGATCAAGTTACTACCGAACCTCGTAGGTCTTCTAGAGCACGGTCCGCACCAGAGTGGTACGATAATCCTGTTCTGGAAGTCATGTTACTAGACCATGATGAACCTATGAACTATGAGGAAGCAATGATGAGCCCAGGTTCCGCAAAATGGCTTGAGGCCATGAAATCTGAGATGGGATCCAAGTATGAGAACAAAGTGTGGACTTTGGTGGACTTGCCCAATGATCGGCAAGCCATAGAAAATAAATGGATCTTCAAGAAGAAGACTGATGTTGACGGTTATGTTACTATCTAGAAAGCTCGACCTGTTGCAAAAGGTTTTCGACAAGTTCAAGGAGTTGTCTATGATGAGACCTTCTCACCCGTAGCGGTGCTTAAGTCTGTCTGAATCATGTTAGCAAGTGCTGCATTTTATGATTATGAAATATGGCAAATGGATGTCAAAACTGCATTCCTTAATGGATTTCTTAAAGAAGAGTTGTATATGATGCAATCAGAAGGTTTTGTCGATCCAAAGGGTGCTAACAAAGTGTGCAAGCTCCAGCGATCCATTTATGGACTGGTCCAAGCCTCTCACAGTTGGAATATACACTTTGATAGTGTGATCAAAGCATATGGTTTTATACAGACTTTTGGAGAAGCCTGTATTTACAAGAAAGTGAGTGGGAGCTCTATAGCATTTCAAATATTATATGTGCATGACATATTGTTGATTGGAAATGATATAGAATTTCTGGATGGCATAAAAGGATACTTGAATAAGAATTTTTCAATTAAAGACCTCGGTGAAGCTACTTACATATTGGGCATCAAGATCTATAGAGATAGATCAAGACGCTTAATTGGACTTTCACAAAGCACATACCTTGATAAAGTTTTGAAGAAGTTCAAAATGGATCAGTTAAAGAAAGGGTTCTTGCATGTGTTACAAGGTGTGAAGTTGAGTCGGACTCAATGCCCGACCACTGTAGAAGATAGAGAGAAAATGAAAGTCATTCCCTATGCTTCAGCCATAGGTTCTATCATGTATGCAATGTTGTGTACCAGACCTGATATGTGCCTTGCTATAAGTATAGCAGGGAGGTACCAAAGTAATCCAGGAGTGGAGCACTGGACAGTGCTACGTCTTGAGCTTGCATTGGTTTTCCTCGAAGAGGAAAGGGTGATGCAGCAATAGTAGTGTAAGTATTTCCCTCAGTTTTTTAGAACCAAGGTATCAATCCAGTAGGACGTTCCTCAAAAGTCCTACGCACCTACACAAACAAACAAAGAACTCGCAACCAACGGGATAAAGGGGTTGTCAATCCCTTCACGGCCACTTGCGAAAGTGAGATCTGATAGAGATAGTATGATAAGATAAATATATTTTTGGTATTTTATAATATAGATTGGAAAAGTAAAGATGCAAATAAAAGTAGATCGAAAGCTTATATGATAAAAGATAGACCCGGGGGCCATAGGTTTCACTAGTGGCTTCTCTCAAGATAGCATAACTATTACGGTGGGTGCACAAATTACTGTCGAGCAATTGATAGAAAAGGGAATAATTATGAGATTATCTAGGCATGATCATGTATATAGGCATCACGTCCGCAACAAGTAGACCAACTCATGCTTGCATCTACTACTATTACTCCACACATCAACCGCTATCCAGCATGCATCTAGAGTATTAAGTTCATAAGAATAGAGTAACGCATTAAGAAAGATGACATGGTGTAGAGGGATAAACTCATGCAATATGATATAAACCCCATCTTTTTATCCTCGATGGCAACAATACAATACGTGCCTTCCTGCCCCTGCTGTCACTGGGAAAGGACACCGCAAGATTGAACCCAAAGCTAAGCACTTCTCCCATGGCAAGAAAGATCAATCTAGTAGGCCAAATCAAACTGATAATTTGAAGATACTTGCAAAGATAACTCAATCCTACATAAAAGAATTCAGAGGAGATTCAAATATTTCTCATAGATAAAATTGATCATAAACCCACAATTCCTCGGATCTCGACAAACACATCGCAAAAAGAGTTACATCAAATAGATCTCCACAAGAGAGGGGGAGAACATGGTATTGAGATCCAAAAAAGAGAGAAGAAGCCAACTAGCTAATAACTATGGACCCGAAGGTCTGTGGTAAACTACTCACAACTCATCGGAGCGGCTATGGTGTTGATGTAGAAGCCCTCCATGGTCGATTCCCCCTCTGGCGAAGTGCCGACGAAGGCTTCAAGATGGGATCTCGCGGATATAGAATGTTACGGCGGTGGAAATTGTATTTCAGTGGCTCCCTCAATGTTTTCGGGGTACGTGGGTATATATAGGAGGAAGAAGTACGCCGGTGGCCGCCTGAGGGGCCGAGGAGACAGGGGGCGCGCCCTGTAGGGTTGGGCGCGCCCTCCTATCTCCTGGCCGCCTCGATTGCTTTTTGACTTGCACTCCAAGTCCTCTGGATCACGTTCGTTCCAAAAATCACGCTCACGAAGGTTTCATTCCGTTTGGACTCCGTTTGATATTCCTTTTCTTCGAAATACTGAAATGGGCAAAAAAGCAATACGGGTTGGGCCTCCGGTTAGTAGGTTAGTCCCAAAAATGATATAAATGTGTAAAATAAAGCCCATAAACATCCAAAAGGGGTAATATAATAGCATGGAACAATCAAAAATTATAGATACGTTGGAGACGTATTAGACAGCAGTCAAGAACATCTTGAAATACCTGAAAAGAACTAAGGATATGTTTCTCATTTATGGAGGTGACAAAGAGCTTGTCGTAAATGGTTACGTCGATGCAAGCTTTGACACTGATCCGGATGACTCTAAGTCGCAATCCGGATATGTATTTATATTGAATGGTGGAGTTGTTAGTTGGTCCAGTTCCAAGCAGAGTGTCATGGCGGGATCTACGTGTGAAGTGGACTACATAGCTGCTTCGGAAGCAGCAAATGAAGGAGTCTGGATGAAGGAGTTCATATCCGATCTAGGTGTAATACCTAGTGCATCAGGTCCAATGAAAATGTTTTGTGACAATACTGGTGCAATTGCCTTGGCAAAGAAATCCAGATTTCACAAGAGAACCAAACACATCAAGAGATGCTTCAATTCCATCCGGCATCAAGTCGCGGAGGGAGGCATAGAGATTTGCAAAATACATATGGATCTGAATGTTGGAGCCCATTGACTAAGCCTCTTCCACGAGCAAAACATGATAAACACCAAGACTCCATGGGTGTTAGAATCATTACTTTGTAATCTAGATTATTGACTCTAGTGCAAGTGGGAGACTAAAGGAAACATGCCCTAGAGGCAATAATAAAGTTGTTATTTATATTTCCTTATATCATGATAAATGTTTATTATTCATGTTAGAATTGTATTAACCGGAAGGTTAGTACATGTGCGAATACATAGACAAAACATAATGTCCCTAGTATGCCTCTACTTGACTAGCTCGTTAACCAAAGATGGTTAAGTTTCCTAACCATAGACATGTGTTGTCATTTTATGAACGGGATCACATCATTAGGAGAATGATCTGATGGACAAGACCCATCCGTTAGCTTAGCGTTATGATCGTTACAGTTTTATTGCTACTGCTTTCTTCATGACTTACAATGAGATTATGCAACTCCCGAATACCGGAGGAACACCTTGTGTGCTATCAAATGTCACAACATAACTGGGTGATTATAAAGATGCTCTACAGGTGTCTCTGAAGGTGTTTGTTGGGTTGACAAAGATCGAGATTAGGATTTTTCACTCCGTGTATCGGAGAGGTATCTCTGGGCCCTCTCGGTAATGCTCATCACTATAAGCCTTGCAAGCAATGTGAATAATGAGTTAGTTGCAGGATGAAGCATTACAGAACGAGTAAACAGACTTGTCGGTAACGAGATTGAACTAGGTATGATGATACCGACGATTGAATCTCGGGCAAGTAACATACCGATGACAAAGGGAACAACGTATGTTGTTATGCGGTTTAATCGATAAAGATCTTTGTAGAATATGTAGGAACCAATATGAGCATCCAGGTTCCGCTATTGGTTATTGACTGGAGATATGTCTCGGTCATGTCTACATAGTTCTCGAACCCGTAGGGTCTGTATGATTAATGTTCGATGATGATTTGTATTATGAGTTATGTGATTTGGTAACCGAACTTTGTTCAAAGTCCCAGATGAGATCATGGACATGATGGGGAGTCTCGAAATGGTCGAGACATAAAGATTGATATATTGGACAATGTTATTCGGACACCGGAAGAGTTTCGAGAGGTACCGGGTAAAAACGGAGTGCCGGAGGGGTTACCGAACCCCCCGGGGAAGCAATGGGCCAACATGGGCCATAGGGGAGAGATAGGACAGCCCACAAGGGAGAGGCGCGCCCCCCATGGGTAGTCCGAATAGGACTAGGGGAGGGGTGCGGCCCCCCTTTCCCTCTCTCTCTCTCCCTCTCCCTTCCTTCTTCCCCCCTTCCACCAAGTGGAATCCTACTAGGACTTGGAGTCCTAGTAGGAGTCCTCCCTCTTGGCGCGCCCTATCGGGCCGGCCAGCCTCCCCCTCTCCTCCTTTATCGTCGTAGTGCTTAGGCGAAGCCCAACGCCGGTAACTTCATCAACATTGTCGTCATGCCATCGTGCTGACGGAACTCTCCCTTGACCCTCTACTAGATCAAGAGCTCGAGGGACGTCATCGTGCTGAACGTGTGCTGAACACGGAGGTGCCGTACGTTCGGTACTTGGATCGGTTGGATCGTGAAGACATTCGACTACATCAACCGAGTTACTAAACGCTTCTGCTTTCGGTCTACGAGGGTATGTGGACACACTCTCCCGTCTTGTTGCTATGCATCTCCTAGATAGATCTTGCATGATCGTAGATTTTTTTTTTTGAATTACTATGTTCCCCATCAAGATCTACATGTGAAGCAAAGTACATAGCTGCTTCGGAAGCAGCGCAGGAAGGAGTGTGGATGAAGGAGTTTATCACTGACCTAGGAGTGATTCCAAATGCGTCGGGCCCAATGACTCTCTTCTGTGACAACACTGGAGCTATTGCTATTGCCAAGGAGCCCAGGTTTCACAAGAAGACCAAGCACACCAAGCGCCGCTTCAACTCCGTTCGTGAATATATTCAAGATGGAGACATAGATATTTGTAAAGTACATACGGATCTGAACGTCGCAGATCTGTTGACTAAACCTCTTCCACGAGCAAAACATGATCAGCACCAGAATTCTATAGGTGTTCGATTCATCACAATGTAAATAGATTATTGACTCTAGTGCAAGTGGGAGATTGTTGGAAATATGCCCTAGAGGCAATAATAAAATGGTTATTATTATATTTCCTTGTTCATGATAATTGTCTATTATTCATGCTATAATTGTATTAACAGGAAATCGTAATACATGTGTGAATACATAGACCACAACATGTCCCTAGTGAGCCTCTAGTTGACTAGCTCGTTGATCAATAGATGGTTATGGTTTCCTGACCATGGACATTGGATGTCATTGATAACGAGATCACATCATTAGGAGAATGATGTGATGCACAAGACCCAATCCTAAGCATAGCACAAGATCGTGTAGTTCATTTGCTAGAGCTTTTCTAATGTCAAGTATCTTTCCTTCGACCATGAGATTGTGCAACTCCCGGATGCCGTAGTCACAAAGTTACTGGGTGACCATAAAGGTGCACTACAGGTATCTCCAAAAGTGTCTGTTGGGTTGGTACAAATCGAGACTGGGATTTGTCATTTCGTATGATGGAGAGGTATCTCTGGGCCCACTCGATAATGCATCATCATAATGAGCTCAATGTGACTAAGGAGTTAGCCATGGGATGATGTGTTACGGAACGAGTAAAGAGACTTGCTGGTAATGAGATTGAATGAGGTACGGTGATACCGACGATCGAATCTCGCGCAAGTAACATACCGATGGACAAAGGGAATTGTATACGAGATTGATTGAATCCCCGACATCATGGTTCATCCGATGAGATCATCGTGGAACATGTGGGAGCCAATATGGGTATCCAGATCCTGCTATTGTTTATTGGCCGGAGAGATGTCTCGGTCATGTCTGCATGGTTCCCGAGACCATAGGGTCTGCACACTTAAGGTTCGGTGACGCTAGAGTTGTAATGGGAAATTGTATGTGGTTACCGGAAGTTGTTCGGAGTCCCGGATGAGATCCCGGACGTCACGAGGAGTTCCGGAATGGTCCAGAGGTGAAGATTTATATATGGGAAGTCCAGTTTCAGTCGCCGGATGGTTTTGGGGTTATCGGTATTGTACCGGGACCACCAAAAGGTGTCCGGGGGTCCACCGGGTGGGTCCACCTACCCCAGGGGGCCAAGTGGGCTGAATATGGGTGGGAACCAGCCCCCTAGTGGGCTGGTGCGCCCCCCAAGGGCCCAATGCGCCTAGGGTTGGAAACCCTGGGGGGTGGGGGCGCCTCCCACCTGCTAGGGGGGCAAGTCTCACCCCTTGGCCGCCGCCCCCCTCTAGATGCATCTAGGGGGGCTGGTCCCCTCTCACCTTCACCCTATAAATATAGGGGGGTGGGAGGGCAGCCGCACCTTAGCCCCTGGCACAACCCTCCCCCTTCCTACACCTCCTCCTCCTCCGTTGATCTTGGCGAAGCTCTGCCGGAGAACCACGAGTTCCACTACCACGTCGTCATGCTGCCGGAGTTCTCCCTCAACTTCTCCTCCCCCCCTTGCTGGATCAAGAAGGAGGAGACGTCACCGGGCTGTATGTGTGTTGAACGCAAAGGCGCCGCCCATTCGACGCTTGGATCAGATCTTCTGCGATTTGAATCACCGCGAGTACGACTCCATCAACTGCGTTCTTGTAACGCTCCCGCTTAGCGATCTTCAAGGGTATGAAGACGCACTCTCTCTCTCGTTGCTAGCATCTCCCAGATTGATCTTGGTGACACGTAGGAATTTTTTAGAATTATTACTACGTTCCCCAATAGCGCGCCCCTAGTGAAGGAAATATGCCCTAGAGGCAATAATAAAGTTGTTATTTATATTTCCTTATATCATGATAAATGTTTATTATTCACGCTAGAATTGTATTAACCGGAAACTTAGTACATGTGTGAATACATAGACAAACATAATGTCACTAATGTGCCTCTACTTGACTAGCACGTTGAATTCCTAGCCATAGACCTGAGTTGTCATTTGATTAACGGGATCACATCATTAGAGAATGATGTGATTGACTTGATGTTGGGGATCATTGTAGAAATTAAAAAAAATCTACGCATCACCAAGATCAATCTATGTAGTAACTAGCAATGAGAGAGAGGGGAGTGCATCTTCATACCCTTGAAGATCGCGAGACGGAAGCGTTGCAAGAACGTGGATGAAGGAGTCGTACTCATAGCGATTCAGATCGCGGTGGATTCCGATCTAAGTGCCGAACAACAGCACCTCCGCGTTCAACACACGTGCAGCCTGGTGACGTCTCCCGCGCCTTGATCCAGCAAGGAGGAGGGAGAGGTTGAGGAAGATGGCTCCAACAGCAGCACGACGGCATGGTGGTGATGGAGTGGCAGTTCTTCGGCAGGGCTTCGCCAAGCTTACGCGGAGGAGGAGAGGTGTTGGGGAGGGGAGGGGCTGCGCCTTGGATGTGGTGCTGCAGCCCTCCCTCCACCCCTCTATTTATAGGGAGAAGGGGGAAGGGGTCCGGCCCCTCTAGATGAGATCTAGAGGGGGGCGGCGGCCAAGGTGGAGGGGGCTTGCCCCCCAAGCAAGGGAGGCGCCCCCCTTAGGGTCCCCCCCCCAACCCTAGGCGCATCGGCCCTAGGGGGGTTGGCACCCAACCCACTTAGGGGCTGGTCCCCTTCCACCTACAGCCCATAAGGCCCTCCGGGGCAGGTGGACCCTCCCGGTGGACCCCCGGAACCCCTCCGGTGGTCCCGGTACATACCGGTATACCCCTGAATATTTCCGGCGATCGTATGATGACTTCCCTGTTGGGTTTCATAGTAATTTCAAAAAATTTCCTACGCACACACAAGATCATGTGATGCATAGCAACGAGGGGGAGAGTATTGTCTACGTACCCTACGCAGACCGACTACGGAAGCGATGACACGACGTAGAGGAAGTAGTCGTACGTCTTCACGATCCAACCGATCAAGCACCGAAACTACGGCACCTCCGAGTTCGAGCACACGTTCAGCTCGATGACGATCCCCGGACTCCGATCCAGCAAAGTGTCGGGGAAGAGTTCCGTCAGCACGATGGCGTGGTGACGATCTTGATGAACTATAGCAGCAGGGCTTCGCCTAAACTCCGCTACAGTATTATCGAGGAATATGGTGGCAGGGGGCACCGCACACGGCTAAGGAACAGATCACGTGGATCAACTTGTGTCAACTTGTGTGTTTGGGGTGCCTCTACCTCAGTATATAAAGGAGCCAAGGGGGGGAGAGGGGCGCCGGCCAAGGAGGAGGGCGCAGGAGGAGTCCTACTCCTACCGGGAGTAGGACTCCGCCCCCCCAATCCTATTCCAACTAGGATTCCCAAGGGGGAAAGAGGGAGAGGGGTGGCCGGCCACCTCTCCTAGTCCTAATAGGACTAGGGGAAGGGGGGAGGCGCGCAGCCCCCTTGGGCTGCCCCTTTCTCCTTTCCACTAAGGCCCATGAAGGCCCATATGGCTCCCGGGGGGTTCCGGTAACCTCCCGGTAACCCGGTAAAATCCCGATTTCACCCGGAACACTTCCGATGTCCAAACATAGGCTTCCAATATATCAATCTTTATGTCTCGACCATTTCGAGACTCCTCGTCATGTCCGTGATCACATTCGGGACTCCGAACAACCTTCGGTACATCAAAATGCATAAACTCATAATATAACTGTCATCGTAACCTTAAGCGTGCGGACCCTACGGGTTCGAGAACAATGTAGAGATGACCGAGACACGTCTCTGGTCAATAACCAATAGCGGGACCTGGATGCCCATATTGGCTCCTACATATTCTACGAAGATCTTTATCGGTCAGACCGCATAACAACATACGTTGTTCCCTTTGTCATCGGTATGTTACTTGCCCGAGATTCGATCGTCGCTATCCAATACCTAGTTCAATCTCGTTACCGGCAAGTCTCTTTACTCGTTCCGTAATACATCATCTTACAACTAACATATTAGTTGTAATGCTTGCAAGGCTTATGTGATGTGTATTACCGAGAGGGCCCAGAGATACCTCTCCGACAATCGGAGTGACAAATCCTAATCTCGAAATACGCCAACCCAACATCGACCATTGGAGACACCTGTAGTACTCCTTTATAATCACCCAGTTACGTTGTGACGTTTGGTAGTACCCAAAGTGTTCCTCCGGTAAACGGGAGTTGCATAATCTCATAGTCATAGGAACATGTATAAGTTATGAAGAAAGCAATAGCAACATACTAAACGATCGGGTGCTAAGCTAATGGAATGGGTCATGTCAATCAGATCATTCTACTAATGATGTGACCTCGTTAATCAAATAACAACTCATTGTTCATGGTTAGGAAACATAACCATCTTTGATTAACGATCTAGTCAAGTAGAGGCATACTAGTGACACTTTGTTTGTCTATGTATTCACACATGTATTATGTTTCCGGTAAATACAATTCTAGCATGAATAATAAACATTTATCATGATTATAAGGAAATAAATAATAACTTTATTATTGCCTCTAGGGCATATTTCCTTCATTCCCATATATAAATCTTCACCTCATGACCATTTCGGAACTCCTCGTTACCTCTGGGACTCTGAACAACATTCGTTAATCACATACAAATCTTCCCTATAACCCTAGCATCATCGAACCTTAAGTGTGTAGACCCTAAGGGTTCGGGAATCATGTAGACATGACCAAGACAGCTCTCTAGCCAATAACCAACAGCAGGATCTGGATACCCATGTTGGCTCCCACATGTTCCATGATGATATCATCGAATGAACCATGATGTCGAGGATTCAAGCAATCCCGTATACAATTCCCTTTGTCAATGGTACGTTACTTGCCCGAGATTCAATCGTCGGTATCCCAATACCTCGTTCAATCTCGTTACCGGCAAGTCACTTTACTCGTTCTGTAATGCATGATCCCTTGACTAACTACTTAGTCACATTGAGCTCATTATGATGATGCATCACCGAGTGGGCCCAGAGATACCTCTCCGTCATACAGAGTAACAAATCCCAGTCTCGGTTCGTGCCAACTCAACAGACACTTTAAGAGATACTTGTAGAGCACCTTTGTAGTCACCCAGTTATGTTGTGATGTTTGGTACACCCAAAGCACTCCTACGGTATCCGAGAGTTACACAATCTCATGGTCTAAGGAAATGATACTTGACATTAGAAAAGCTTTAGCAAACGAACTACACGATCTTGTGCTATGCTTAGGATTGGGTTTTGTCCATCACATCATTCTCCTAATGATGTGATCCCGTTATCAATGACATCCAATGTCCATAGTCAGGATGGTCTTACCATCTGTTGATCAACGAGCTAGTCAACTAGAGGCTCACTAGGGACATGTTGTGGTCTACGTATTCACGCATGTATTACGGTTTTCCGGTCAATACAATTTAGCATGAATAATAGACAATTATCATGAACAAGGAAATACAACAATAACCATTTTATTATTGCCTCTAGGGCATATTTCCAACAGTCACTACTAGAAAAAGGCCTGCTAGTGGCGCACCTGTTTTTGCTACTAATGGTGCACTACAGGTGCGCCGCTAGCATCACGCCATTAGAATTTTTTACTAATGGTGCACCACTGGTGCGCCATTAGTGTGCCATTAGTACACCAGATACTAATGGCGCACCTGTAGTGCGCCATTAGTATGCCTAGAGGTGCGCCATTACTATCTGACTTAGTAATGGCGCACCACATAGAAGTGCGCCATTAGTAATAAAAAAATTCAATTTTTTTAAAGTTTTTTCAATTTTTTTTATTTTTTTTCGTTTTTTTTTTCTTAATCTTGGGTCACTATGGCTTAATCTCGGGTCAATATGCTTAATCTCAGGTCAAATTGCACTCTGTGGTCAAACTTCCCGAAAGGTCACCCATCCTCACACTACTCCATAGTTCTATCCAACCCCAGCACCAGCTCACTTCACACGCACTTGTTGATATATCTAGCATATCAATCCTATTAAACCTAGTTGATGTTTAGGACTTTGTTCATGTTCATGAGTGTGATGAAATTTTGAAAAAATATTTCAAACTTCCGTTCATATTACGTATCATATTTTGAAAAAAATTACCGAAAAAAAATTTGAAACTAATTTTTTTTGTTACTAGTGGTGCACCTAGCAAACGGTGCGCCACTAGTAAGTTTGAATTTTTTTGAATTTTTTTGCCTCCAGATATTAAAAGCCCCGTAACTTTTTTTCTGTTAGTTTGTATGCAAAAGTTATGCCCGTTTTACAAATTCCAGAGAGATTTTGCAAATAAAGTCGAAATTCATATTTGTAAATTTTTCCAACAACTAGACCACATTTCACATGGGAAACTTATTTTATTTTATTTTTTTGACATTTCCATCATTTTTTTCTAAAACTGAAAAGGCGGTCTACAGAGGGGGGGTTGCATTCGGGGGAATTTTGGGTCAAAGTTAGTAATGGCGCACCGTGTGTGTGTGGTGTGTCATTACTAGTTAAACTAGTAATGGCGCACCACATCCATGGTGCGCCATTACTAACTTTGAAAAAAAATAAAAAAATTGTTAGTAATGGCGCACCGTGGGTGTGGTGCGCCATTACTAAATTTTTACTAACTTTGAAAATATATATATATATGCTAGTAGTGGCGCACTGAGTGTGTGGTGCGCCATTAGTAGTTAAACTAGTAATGGCGCACTATCCCCTGGTGCGTCATTACTAGTTTTGTAAAAAAAATTGTTACTAATGACGCACCGTATATGTGGTGCGCCATTAGTATTTCGAGTTTAATGGCGCACCTATATGTGGTGCGCCATTGCTATATACTAATGGCGCACCACACATGTGGTGCACCATTAGTGTCCATTTCATCTATAGCCGTTTTTCTAGTAGTGAGTCTCCCACTTGCACTAGAGTCAATAATCTAGTTACAATGTGATGAATCGAACACCCATAGAGTTCTGGTGTTGATCATATTTTGCTCGCGGAAGAGGTTTAGTCAATGGATCTGCAACATTCAGATTCGTATGCACTTTACAAATATCTATGTTCCATCTTGAACATTTTCACGAGGAGTTGAAGCGACGCTTGATGTGCCTGGTCTTCTTGTGAAACCTGGGCTCCTTGGCAAGGGCAATAGCTCCAATGTTGTCACAGAAGAGAGTCATCGGGCCTGACGCATTGTGAATAACTCCTAGGTCGGTAATGAACTCCTTCATCCAGATTGCTTCATGTGCTGCCTCCGAGGCTGCCATGTACTCCGCTTCACATGTAGATCCTGCCACGACGCTTTGCTTGCAACTGCACCAGCTTACTGCCCCACCATTCAAAATATACACATATCCGGTTTGTGACTTGGAGTCATCCAGATCTGTGTTGAAGCTAGCATCGACGTAACCCTTTACGACGAGCTCTTCATCACCTCCATAAACGAGAAATATATCCTTAGTCCTTTTCAAGTACTTCAGGATGTTCTTGACCGCTGTCCAGTGTTCCATGCCGGGATTGCTTTGGTACCTCCCTACCAAACTTATGACAAGGTTTACATCAGGTCTGGTACACAGCATGGCATACATAATAGACCCTATGGCCGAGGCATAGGGGATGACACTCATCTTTTCTCTATCTTCTGCCGTGGTCGGGCTTTGAGCCGAGCTCAATTTCACACCTTGCAAAACAGGCAAGAACCCCTTCTTGGACTGATCCATATTGAACTTCTTCAATATCTTATCAAGGTATGTGCTTTGTGAAAGACCTATGAGGCGTTTCGATCTATCTCTATAGATCTTGATGCCTAATATGTAAGCAGCTTCTCCAAGGTCCTTCATTGAAAAACACTTATTCAAGTAAGCCTTTATGCTATCCAAAAGTTCTATATCATTTCCCATTAATAGTATGTCATCCACATATAATATGAGAAATGCTACAGAGCTCCCACTCACTTTCTTGTAAACGCAGGCTTCTCCATAAGTCTGCACAAACCCAAACACTTTGATCATTTCATCAAAGCGAATGTTCCAACTCCGAGATGCTTGCACCAGCCCATAGATGGAGCGTGGAGCTTACACACCTTGTTAGCATTCTTAGGATCGACAAAACCTTCCGGCTGCATCATATACAATTCTTCCTTGAGGAAACCATTAAGGAATGTTGTTTTGACATCCATTTGCCATATCTCATAATCATAGAATGCAACAATTGCTAACAAGATTCGGACGGACTTCAGCTTCACTACGGGTGAGAAGGTCTCATCGTAGTCAACCCCTTGAACTTGTCGGTAACCCTTAGCGACAAGCCAAGCTTTATAGATGGTAACATTACCATCCGCGTCCGTCTTCTTCTTAAAGATCCTTTTATTTTCTATCGCTCGCCGATCATCAGGCAAGTATGTCAAAGTCCATACTTTGTTTTCATACATGGATCCTATGTCGGATTGCATGGCTTCAAGCCATTTGTTGGAATCTGGGCCCGCCATCACTTCTTCATAGTTTGAAGGTTCACCATTGTCTAACAACATGATTTCCAGGACAGGGTTGCCATACCATTCTGGTGTGGAACGTGTCCTTGTGGACCTACGAAGTTCAGTAGCAACTTGATCTGAAGTACCTTGATCATCATCATTAACTTCCTCTCTACTCGGTGCAGGCACCACAGAAACATCTTCCTGAGCTGCGCTACTTTCCGGTTCAAGGGGCAGTACTTCATCAAGTTCTACTTTCCTCCCACTTACTTCTTTCGAGAGAAACTCTTTCTCAAGAAAGGACCCGTTCTTGGCAACAAAGATCTTGCCTTAGGATCGGTGGTAGAAGGTATACCCAATGGTTTCTTTAGGGTATCCTACGAAGACGCATTTTTCCGACTTGGGTTCGAGCTTTTCAGGTTGAAGTTTCTTGACATAAGCATCGCATCCCCAAACTTTTAGAGACAACAACTTAGGTTTCTTCCCAAACCATAATTCATACGGTGTCGTCTCAATGGATTTAGACGGTGCCCTATTTAAAGTGAATGTAGCTGTCTCTAAAGCGTATCCCCAAAATGATAGCGGTAAATCGGTAAGAGACATGACCGCACCATATCCAATAGAGTGCGATTACGACATTCAGACACATCGTTACGCTGAGGTGTTCAAGGCGGCGTGAGTTGTGAAATAAGTCCACAATTCTTTAAGTGCATACCAAACTCGTGACTTAAATAGTCTCCCCCTTGATCTGATCGTAAGAACTTTATTTTTCTGTCACGTTGATTCTCTACCTCACTTTGAAATTCCTTGAACTTTTCAAAGGTCTCAGACTTGTGTTTCATTAAGTAGACATACCCATATCTACTCAAGTCATCAGTGAGGGTGAGAACATAACGATAGTCACCGCGAGCCTCAACGCTCATTGGACCGCACACATCCGTATGTATGATTTGTTGGGGATCGTAGCAGAAATTTAAAATTTCTACGCATCACCAAGATCAATTTATGGAGTCATCTAGCAACAAGAGAGAGAGGAGTGCATCTACATACCCTTGTAGATCACGAGCAGAAGCGTTCAAGAGAACGGGGTTGATGGAGTCGTACTCGTTGTGATCCAAATCACCGATGATCCTAGCACCGAACGGACGGCACCTCCGCGTTCAACACACGTATGGAGCGGAGACGTCTCCCGCGCCTTGATCCAGCAAGGAGGAGGGAGAGGTTGAGGAAGAGAGCTCCAACAGCAGCACGTCGGTGTGATGGTGATGGAGTGGCAGTACTCCGGCAGGGCTTCGCCAAGCTCTTAACGGAGGAGGAGAGGTGTTGGGGAGGGGAGGGGCTGCGCCTTGGATGTTGTGTGCATCCCTCTCCTCGCCCCTCTATTTATATGGGAAGGGGGAAGGGGGCCGGCCCCCTCTAGATAAGATCTAGAGGGGGGCGGCAGCCAAGGGGAGGGGGCTTGCCCCCCAAGCAAGGGGGGCGCCCCCTCTAGGGTTTCCCCCCAACCCTAGGCGCATGGGCCCAAGGGAGGATGCGCCTAGGCCTCCAAGGGCTGGTTCCCTTTCCTTTACGGCTCATGAGGCCCTCCGAGAGAGGTGGCCCCTCCCGGTGGACCCCCGGAACCCCTCTGGTGGCCCTGGTACAATACCGATATGCCCCCGAACTTTTCCGGTGACCGTATGACAATTCCCATATATAAATCTTCACCTCCGGACCATTCCGGAAGTCCTCGTGATGCCCAAGATCTCATCTGAGACTCCGAACAACATTCGGTAATCACATAGAAGTCTTCCTAATAGCCCTGGCATCATCGAACCTTAAGTGTGTAGACCCTACGGGTTCGGGAATCACGCAGACATGGCCGAGACAGCTCTCCAGCCAATAACCAACAGCGGGATCTGGATACCCATGTTGGATCCCACATGTTCCATGATGATCTCATCGAATGAACCACAATGTCGAGGATTCAAGTAATCCCGTATACAATTCCCTTTATCAATCGGTATGTTACTTGCCCGAGATTCGATCATCGGTATCCCAATACCTCGTTCAATCTTGTTACCGGCAAGTCACTTTACTCGTACCGTAATGCATGATCCCGTGACCAACCACTTGGTCACATTGAGATCATTATGATGATGCATTACCGAGTGGGCCCAGAGATACCTCTCCGTCATACGGAGTGACAAATCCAAGCCTCGATCCGTGTCAACCCAACAGACACTTTCGGAGATACCTGTAGTATACCTTTATAGCCACCCAGTTACGTTGTGATGTTTGGTACACCCAAAGCACTCCTACGGTATCCGGGAGTTACACGATCTCATGGTCTAAGAAAATGATATTTGACATTAGAAAAGCTCTAGCAAGCAAACTACACGATCTTGCGCTATGCTTAGGATTGGGTCTTGTCCATCACATCATTCTCCCAATGATGTGATCCCGTTATCAATGACATCCAATGTCCATGGTCAGGAAACCGTAACCATCCATTGATCAACGAGCTAGTCAACTAGAGGCTCACTAGGGACATGTTGTGGTCTATGTATTCACACATGTATTACGATTTCCGGATAACACAATTATAGCATGAACAATAGACAATTATCATGAACAAGGAAATATAATAATAACCATTTTATTATTGCCTCTAGGGCATATTTCCAACAGTCTCCCACTTGCACTAGAGTCAATAATCTAGTTACATTGTGATGAACCGAACACCCATAGAGTTCTCGTGTTGATCATGTTTTGCTCGCGAAAGAGGTTTAGTCAACGGATCTGTGACATTCAGATCCGTATGCACTTTGCAAATATCTATGTCTCCATCTTGAACATTTTCACGAATGGAGTTGAAGCGACGCTTGATGTGCCTGGTCTTCTTGTGAAACCTGGGCTCCTTGGCAAGGGCAATGGCTCCAGTGTTGTCACAGAAGAGAGTCATCGGCCCCGACGCATTGGGAATAACTCCTAGGTCGGTAATGAACTCCTTCATCCAGATTGCTTCATGTGCTGCCTCCGAGGCTGCCATGTATTCCGCTTCATATGTAGATCCCGCCACGACGCTTTGCTTGCAACTGCACCAGCTTACTGCCCCACCATTCAAAATATACACGTATCTGGTTTGTGACTTAGAGTCATCCAGATCTGTGTCGAAGCTAGCATCGACGTAACCCTTTACGACGAGCTCTTCGTCACCTCCATAAACGATAAACATATTCTTAGTCCTTTTCAGGTACTTTAGGATATTCTTGACCGTTGTCCAGTGTTCCATGCCGGGATTACTTTGGTACCTTCCTACCAAACTTACGGCAAGGTTTACATCAGGTCTGGTACATAGCATGGCATACATAATAGACCCTGTAGCCGAGGCATAGGGGATGACACTCATCTTTTCTCTATCTTCTGCCGTGGTCAGGCATTGAGCCGAGCTCAATTTCACACCTTGCAACACACGTAAGAACCCCTTCTTGTACTGATCCATATTGAACTTCTTCAATATCTTATCAAGGTATGTGCTTTGTGAAAGACCTATGAGGCGTCTCGATCTATCTCTATAGATCTTGATGCCTAATATGTAAGCAGCTTCTCCAAGGTCCTTCATTGAAAAACACTTATTCAAGTAGGCCTTAATGCTGTCCAAAAGTTCTATATCATTTCCCATCAAAAGTATGTCATCTACATAAAATATGAGAAATGCTACAGAACTCCCACTCACTTTCTTGTAAACGCAGGCTTCTCCATAAGTCTGCATAAACCCAAACGCTTTGATCATTTCATCAAAGTGAATGTTCCAACTCCAAGATGCTTGCACCAGCCCATAGATGGAGCGCTGGAGCTTGCATACCTTGTTAGCATTCTTAGGATCGACAAAACCTTCCGGCTGCATCATATACAATTCTTCCTTAAGATAGCCGTTAAGGAATTTCATTTTGACGTCCATTTGCCATATCTCATAATCATAGTATGCGGCAATTGCTAACATGATTCGGACGGACTTCAGCTTTGCTACAGGAGAGAAAGTCTCATCGCAGTCAACCCCTTGAACTTGTCGATAAACCTTAGCGACAAGTCAAGCTTTATAGATGGTAACATTACCATATGTGTCCATCTTCTTCTTAAAGATCCATTTATTTTCTATCGCTCGCCGATCATCGGGCAAGTCTGTCAAAGTCCATACTTTGTTTTCATACATGGATCCTATCTCGAATTGCATGGCTTCAAGCCATTTGTCGGAATCTGGGCCCCCATCACTTCTTCATAGTTCGAACGTTCACCGTTGTCTAACAACATGATTTCCAGGACAGGGTTGCCATGCCACTCTGGTGTGGAACGTGTCCTTGTGGACCTACGAAGTTCAGTAGTAACTTGATCCGAAGTACCTTGATCATCATCATTAACTTCCTCTCTAGTCGGTGCAGGCACCACAGGAACATCTTCCTGAGCTGCGCTACTTTCCGGTTCAAGAGGCAGTACTTCATCGAGTTCTACTTTCCTCCCACTTATTTCTTTCGAGAGAAACTCTTTCTCCAGAAAGGACCCGTTCTTGGCAACAAAGATCTTGCCTTCAGATCTGAGGTAGAAGGTATACCCAATGGTTTCCTTAGGGTATCCTATGAAGACGTATTTTTCCGACTTGGGTTCGAGCTTTTCAGGTTGAAGTTTCTTGACATAAGCATCGCATCCCCAAACTTTTAGAAACGACGGCTTAGGTTTATTTCCAAACCATAATTCATACGGTGTCGTCTCAACAGATTTAGACGGTCCCCTATTTAAAGTGAATGTAGCTGTCTCTAAAGCGTATCCCCAAAATGATAGTGGTAAATTGGTAAGAGACATCATAGACCGCACCATATCCAATAGAGTGCGATTACGACATTCGGACACACCATTTCGCTGAGGTGTTCCAGGCAGCGTGAGTTGTGAAACAATTCCACATTTCCTTAAGTGCGTACCAAACTCGTGACTTAAATATTCTCCCCCATGATCTGATCATAAGAACTTTATTTTTCTGTCACGTTGATTCTCTACCTCATTCTGAAATTCCTTGAACTTTTTAAAGGTCTCAGACTTGTGTTTCATCAAGTAGACATACCCATATCTACTTACGTCATCAGTGAGGGTGAGAACATAACAATAGCCACCGCGAGCCTCAACGCTCATTGGACCGCACACATCAGTATGTATAATTTCCAATAAGTTGGTTGCTCGCTCCATTGTTCTGGAGAATGGAGTCTTGGTAATTTTACCCATGAGGCATGGTTTGCACGTGTCAAATGATTCGAAATCAAGAGACTCCAAAAGTCCATCTGTATGGAGCTTCTTCATGCGTTTGACACCAATGTGACCAAGGCGGCAGTGCCACAGATATGTGTGACTATCATTATCAATCTTACATCTTTTGGTATTCACACTATGAATATGTGTAACATCATGTTCGAGATTCATTAAGAATAAACCATTGACCAGCGGGGCATGACCATAAAACATATCTCTCATATAAATAGAACAACCATTATTCTCGGATTTAAATGAGTAGACATCTCGTATTAAACGAGATCCAGATACAATGTTCATGCTCAAAGCTGGCACTAAATAACAATTATTGAGGTTTAAAACTAACCCCATAGGTAAATGTAGAGGTAGCGTGCCGACAGCGATCACATTGACCTTGGAGCCATTCCCGACGTGCATCGTCACCTCGTCCTTCGCCAGTCTCCGCTTATTCCGCAACTCCTGTTTTGAGTTACAAATATGAGCAACCGCACCGGTATCAAATACCCAGGAGCTACTACGAGTACTGGTAAGGTACACATCGATAACATGTATATCACATATACCTTTCATGTTGCCGGCCTTCTTATCCGCTAAGTACTTGGGGCAGTTCTACTTCCAGTGTCCGCTTCCCTTGCAATAAAAGCACTCAGTCTCAGGTTTGGGTCCATGCTTTGGCTTCTTCCGGGCAACTGGCTTACCAGGCGCGGCAACTCCCTTGCCGTCCTTCTTAAAGTTCTTCTTGCCCTTGCCTTTCTTGAAACTAGTGGTTTTATTGACCATCAACACTTGATGTTCCTTTTTTATTTCTACCTCCGCTGATTTCAGCACTGAAAAAACCTCAGGAATAGTTTTCACCATCCCCTGCATATTGTAGTTCATCACAAAGCTCTTGTAGCTTTGTTGGAGTGACTGAAGGATTCTGTCAATGACCGCGTCATCCGGGAGGTTAACTCCCAGCTGAGACAGCGGTTGTGCAACCCAGACATTTTGAGTATGTGCTTGCTGACAGAACTATTCTCCTCCATCTTACAACTGTAGAAATTGTCGGAGACTTCATATCTCTCGACCCGGGCATGAGCTTGGAAAACCATTTTTAGCTCTTGGAACATCTCATATGCTCCGTGTTTCTCAAAATGCTTTTGGAGCCCCGGTTCTAAGCTGTAAAGCATGCTGCACTAAACCAGGGAGTAATCATCACTACGCGACTGCCAGACGTTCATAATGTCTTGAGTTGTTGGGAAAACGGATGCTTCACCTAGCGGTGCATCTAGGACATATGCTCTTTTGGCAGCTATAAGGATGATCCTCAAGTTCCGGACCCAGTCCGTGTAGTTGCTGCCATCGTCTTTCAGCTTGGTTTTCTCTAGGAACGCGTTGAAGTTGAGGGCAACATTAGCGTGGGCCATTGGATCTACAAGACATATTGCAAAAGTTTCAGACTAAGTTCCTGATAATTAAGTTCATCTAATCAAATTATTTAATGAACTCCCACTCAGATAGACATCCCTCTAGTCATCTAAGTGATCCATGATCCGAGTCAACTAGGCCGTGTCCGATCATCACGTGAGACGGACTAGTCATCATCGGTGAACATCTTCATGTTGATTGTATCTTTTATACGACTCACGTTCGACCTCTCGGTCTCTTGTGTTCCGAGGCCATGTCTGTACATGCTAGGCTCGTCAAGTCAACCGAAGTGTTTTTGCATGTGTAAATCTGTCTTACACCCGTTGTATGTGAACATTAGAATCTATCACACCCGATCATCACGTGGTGCTTCGAAACAACGAACTTTCGCAACGACGCATGGTTAGGGGGAACACTTTCTTGAAATTTTATGAGGAATCATCTTATTTATGCTACCGTCGTTCTAAGCAAATAAGACGTAAAACATGATAAACATCACATGCAATCAAATAGTGACATGATATGCCCAATATCATTTTGCTCCTTTTGATCTCCATCTTCGGGGCGCCATGATCATCATTGTCACCGGCATGACACCATGATCTCCATCATCATGATCTCCATCATCGTGTCTTCATGAAGTTGTCTCGCCAACTATTACTTCTACTACTATGGCTAACGGTTTAGAAATAAAGTAAAGTAATTACATGGCGTTATTCAATGACACGCAGGTCATACAATAAATAAAGACAACTCCTATGGCTCTTGCCGGTTGTCATACTCATCGACATGCAAGTCGTGATTCCTATTACAAGAACATGATCAATCTCATACATCACATATATTTCATTCATCACATCCTTTTGGCCATATCACATCACACGACATATGCTGCAAAACAAGTTAGACGTCCTCTAGTTGTTGTTGCAAGTTTTTACGTGGCTGCTATAGGTTTGTAGCAAGAACGTTTCTTACCTACGCCAAAAACCACAACGTGATATGCCAATTTCTATTTACCCTTCATAAGGACCCTTTTCATCGAATCCGATCCGACTAAAGTGGGAGAGACAGACACCCACTAGCCACCTTATGCAACTGGTGCATGTCAGTCGGTGGAACCTGTCTCATGTAAGCGTACGTGTAAGGTCGGTCTGGGCTACTTCATCCCATGATGCCGCCGAAACAAGATAAGACTAGTAGTGGCAAGTAAATTGACAAAATCGATGCCCACAACAAACTTGTGTTCTACTCGTGCACAGAAACTACGCATAGACCTAGCTCATGATGCCACTGTTGGGGATCGTTGCAGAAATTAAAATGTTTCTACGCATCACCAAGATCAATCTATGGAGTAACTAGCAACGAGAGAGAGGAGAGTGCATCTTCATACCCTTGAAGATCGCGAGACGGAAGCGTTGCCAGAATGCGGATGAAGAGTCATACTCGTAGCGATTCAGATCGCGGTGGATTCCGATCTAAGCACCGAACAACAACACCTCCGCGTTCAACACACGTGCAGCCCGGTGACGTCTCCCGCACCTTGATCCATCAAGGAGGAGGGAGAGGTTGAGGAAGATGGCTCCAATAGCAGCACAACGGTGTGGTGGTGATGGAGTGGCAGTTCTCCAGCAGCGCTTCGCCAAGCTCACGCGGAGGAGGAGAGGTGTTGGGGAGGGGAGGGGTTGCGCCTTGGATGTGGTGCTGCAGCCCTCCCTCCACCCCTCTATTTATAGGGAGAAGGGGGGAGGGGGCCGTCCCCTCTAGATGAGATCTAGAGGGGGGGCGACCAAGGGGGAGGGGGCTTGCCCCCCAAGCAAGGGAGGCACCCCCCTTAGGCCCCCCCCAATCCTAGGCGCATGGGCCCTAGGGGGGTTGGCGCCCAGCCCACTTAGGGGCTGGTCCCCTTCCACCTACAGCCCATAGGCCCTCCGGGGCCGGTGGACCCTCCCGGTGGACCCCTGGAACCCCTCCGGTGGTCCCGGTACAATACCGGTATACCCCCGAATATTTTCTGTGACTGTATGATGACTTCCCATATATAAATCTTCACTTCCGGACCATTCCGGAACTCCTCGTGCCCTCCAGGATCTCATTCGGGACTCCGAACAACATTCGGTAATCACATACAAATCTTCCCTATAACCCTAGCGTCATCGAACCTTAAGTGTGTAGACCCTACGGGTTCGGGAATCATGCAGACATGATCGAGACAGCTCTCTGGCCAATAACCAACAGCGGGATCTGGATACCCATGTTGGCTCCCACATGTTCCACGATGATCTCATCGGATGAACCATGATGTCGAGGATTCAAGCAATCCTGTATACAATTCCCTTTGTCAATTGGTATGTTACTTGCCCGAGATTCGATCGTCGGTATCCCAATACCTCGTTCAATCTCGTTACCGGCAAGTCACTTTACTCGTTACATAATGCATGATCTCGTGACTAACTACTTAGTCACATTGAGCTCATTATGATGATGCATCACTGAGTGGGCCCAGAGATACCTCTCCATCATACGGAGTGACAAATCCCAATCTCGATTCGTGCCAACCCAACAGGCACTTTCAGAGATACTTGTAGAGCACCTTTATAGTCACCCAGTTATGTTGTGACATTTGGTACACCCAAAGCACTCCTACGGTATCCGGGAGTTACGCAATCTCATGGTCTAAGGAAATGATACTTGACATTAGAAAAGCTTTAGCAAACGAACTACACGATCTTGTGCTATGCTTAGGATTGGGTATTATCCATCACATCATTCTCCTAATGATGTGATCCCGTTATCGATGACATCCAATGTCCATAGTCAGGAAACCATGACCATCTGTTGATCAACGAGCTAGTCAACTAGAGGCTCACTAGGGACATGTTGTGGTCTACGTATTCACACATGTATTACGGTTTCCAGTCAATACAATTATAGCATGAATAATAGACAATTATCGTGAACAAGGAACTACAATAATAACCATTCTATTATTGCCTCTAGGGCATATTTCCAACACTTGACCCATTCCGTTAGCTTAGCACTTGATTGTTTAGTTTGTTGTTATTGCTTTCTTCATGACTTATACAGGTTCCTATGACCATGAGATTATGCAACTCCCGAATACCGGACGAACACTTTGTGTGCATCACAATGTAACTGGGTGATTATAAAGGTGCTCTAAAGGTGTCTCCGATGGTGTTTGTTGAGTTGGCATAGATTGAGATTTGGATTTGTCACTCCGATTGTCGGAGAGGTATCTTTGGGCCCTCTCGGTAATGCACATCACTATAAGCCTTGCAAGAAATGTGACTAATGAGTTAGTTGCGGGATGATGCATGTGACGCCCCCGATTTAATCGTACACTAATCATGCACGCAAATGTGTACGATCAAGATCAGGGACTCACGGGAAGATATCACAACACAACTCTACAAATAAAATAAGTCATACAAGCATCATAATACAAGCCAGGGGCCTCGAGGGCTCGAATACAAGTGCTCGATCATAGACGAGTCAGCGGAAGCAACAATATCTGAGTACAGACATAAGTTAAACAGGGTGCCATAAGATGGCTAGCACAAACTGGGATACAGATCGAAAGAGGAGCAGGCCTCCTGCCTGGGATCCTCCTAAACTACTCCAGGTCGTCGTCAGCGGGCAGCACGTAGTAGTAGGCACCTCCGGTGTAGTAGGGGTCGTCGTCGACGGTGGCGTCTGGCTCCTGGACTCCAGCATCTGGTTGCGACAACCAGAAAGGAAGGAAAAGGGGAAAAAGGGGGGAGAAAGCAACCGTGGGTACTCATCCAAAGTACTCGCAAGCAAGGAACTACACTACATATGCATGGGTATATGTGTAAGGAGGCCATATCAGTGGACTGAACTGCAGAATGCCAGAATAAGAGGGGGATAGCTAAACCTATCGAAGACTACGCTTCTGGCAGCCTCCGTCTTGCAGTATGTAGGAGAGAGTAGATTGAAGTCCTCCAAGTAGCATCTCCAAGTAACATCTCAAGTAGCATCGCATAGCATAATCCTACCCGGCGATCCTCTCCTCATTTCCCTGAGGTAGAGCGATCACCGGTTGTATCTGGCACTTGGAAGGGTGTGTTTTATTAAGTATCCGGTTCTAGTTGTCATAAGGTCAAGGTACAACTCCAAGTCGTCCTGTTACCGAAGATCACGGCTATTCGAATAGATTAACTTCCCTGCAGGGGTGCACCACATAGCCCAACACGCTCGATCCCATTTGGCCGGACACACTTTCCTGGGTCATGCCCGGCCTCGGAAGATCAACACGTCGCAGCCCCACCTAGGCAAAACAGAGAGGCCAGCACGCCGGTCTAAACCTAAGCGCGCAGGGGTCTGGGCCCATCGCCCTGAGCACACCTGCACGTTGCGAGGGCGGCCGAAAGCAGACCTAGCCTAGTGGCGTTCCAGTCCAATTCGGCGCGCGCCGCTCCGTCGCTGACGTCTGAAGTGCTTCGGCTGATACCACGACGTCGGGATACCCATAACTACTCCCACGTAGATGGTTAGTGCGTATAGGCTCGTAGCCAGACTCAGATCAAATACCAAGATCTCGTTAAGCATGTTAAGTGTCCGCGAACGCCGAACAGGGCCAGGCCCACCTCTCTCCTAGGCGGTCTCAACCTGCCCTGCCGCTCCGCCACAAAGATTCACACAGAGGGCCGTCGGGACAAAGGTCCTTTCAGCCCCCAATCCGTGAATCACTCGCGGGTACTCTTCGAGCTGACCCGACTTTAGTCACCATCTGTATAGTATGTATATAGATATAGTATATACCCGTGATCACCTCCCAAGTGATCACGGCCCGATAGTATAGCAAGGCAGACTGACAAGAATGTAGGGCCAATGATGATAAACTAGCATCCTATACTAAGCATTTAGGATTGCAGGTAAGGTATCAACAGATGTAGCGACAATGTCAGGCTATGCATCAGAATAGGATTAATGAAAGCAGTAACATGCTACACTACTCTAATGCAAGCAGTATAGAGGAGAATAGGCAATATCTGGTGATCAAGGGGGGGGCTTGCCTGGTTGCTCTGGCAAGAGAGAGGGGTCGTCAACTCCGTAGTCGAACTGGGCAGCAGCAGCGTCGGTCTCGTAGTCTACCGGAGAGAAGAGGGGGAAGAAACAATGAATACCAAGTAAACAGATGCATATCGAGGCATGACATGTCAAGAAGTGATGCTAGGCGTGCCCTAACGTGGTATAAGGTGGTACTAGTCAAGGGGGAATCATCCGGGAAAGTATTCCCGGTGTTTCGTGTTTTCGGGCAGAGGAGCCGGAGGGGGAAAGTTGCGGGTTCGATAGGTTAGGGGTGTGTGATGGACGAACGGACTGCGTATCCGGAATCGTCTCGTCGTTCTGAGCAACTTTCATGTTGAAAATATTTTAATCCGGATTACGGATTAAAAGATATGATTTTTAAAAGATTTTATTAATTTCTGGAATTTAATTAATTATTTAATTAATTCAAAAAAATGTATTTATGACGTCAGCATGATGTCATGCTGACGTCAGCAGTCAACAGGGGTTGACTAAGTCAACCCTGACATGTGGGTCCAGTGGGACCCACCTGTCATTCTCTATTTAAATTAATTAGGGTTTAGGTTAATCTAATTACAGTTTAATTAAACTAATTAGTTAATTAGGTTAATCTAATTATGATTAATTAACTTAATTAATTCCTTAATTAATTAATTAATTTAATTATTATTTATTTATTTAATAAATATTTTTTTTAATTCCCTTTTTTTTATTTAAAGTTCTGGGGCGTGGGCCCCACTTGTCATAGGCCCATAGGGGGCACTGGCCCATTGGTCATTGGCCCATAGGCCAAAGTGGATCGGGCGCTACGGGCGCAACGGGCGCCGTGCGTCGGGCGTCCGCCCGAACGGAACTGGCGAGGGGGGCGCGGCGAGGCTCCGACCAAGGGGGAGTGGAGGTGGCCGTAAACAAGGCCGGTGACGAGGTTCGGCGGCGGCGGGCGTGCAGCAGCAAGGGCGGCGAGGGTCCGTCCATGGCCGGGCTCGGTCAGAGGGGGCGTGGGCGTGAGCGCGCGCGGTCGGCCACGGTCGGGCGCGGCCAAGCGCGGTCCAGGGCGTGCGGGAGCTCGACGGTGGTCCCGTGCGGAGGCAGGTGGCCGCGGGCGGCTCCGGGGCGGCGCGGGATGGAGCCGAGCGTGAGGGGGGAGGGCGCGACCACGGCAGAGAGAGGAGGGAGGGGAGCTCACAGGGGAGCAGTAGGGCACGGGCAGTGGGGCTCGGGGAGGAAGACGTGGACGGCGCGCAATGGGGAGGCAGTCCGGCGAGGAGGCTCCGGCGTCGAGCAGCGGGGCGGCGTCGGGCATCGAGCAGCGGGATCGATCCGATCTAGCTCGGGTCGAGGTGGGGCGGGCGCCATGCGGGGGAAGATGGGGAGGCGGGCGCCGGTGAGGAGGGTGGCGGGAGGCACTGGGCAGCGGCGGCGGCGTCGGCGAGATGGAGGCGACGGGGTCCGAGCGCCGTGGGGAGGTTCGTCCCCCCGATCCCGATCTGGAACGGGGAAGGGGAGAGGGGCGTGCGGTCGTGGGGAGGGGGAGTGGAGCGAGCAGGGGGGGGAGTGGGGTGCGTGGGGGGCTAGGGTTCGGGGGTTAAGGGGTGGGAGTGGGCCGGCCGGCTGGGCCGGTGGAGGCCAGCTGGGCCACTTGGCCCAGCAGGGGGGGGGGTCTTTCTTCCTTTTTTTTTGTTAGTTTTCTTTTCTGGTTTTGTGTTTTCTTTTCTTTCTATTTATTTTCCTTTTGTTTTTATTTTACTTTCTTTTAAGTTTACTTTTTACTTAATATTAAAATGATCCCTAAATTAGTAATACCATGAAACCACTGCCACAAAAGGTTTTATCCCAAAACAATTTAGTTTAGTATTTTATTTATTTATAAAAGCATTTAAATATCGGTTTTGCTACTGTTTTATTCATTTTAGAATAATTACACATTTTATAAGAGTGTGGTTCCTCCACCATAATTACCTATGTATTATTTGGTTCACTCCGAACATTTAAATTTTAATATTTGAAAACTTTTATTGTTTGCCTATATTTTAAATTTTAATTTGAATCGTTTTTGAACTAACTCGAGTTTATCAACAGTAACCGAGGTGACGTGGCATCGTTAACGCGGGATTATTGTAGCCTAATTATCCGGGCGTCACAATGCATTACAGAATGAGTAAATAGACTTGCCAGTAACGAGATTGAGCTAGGTATTGAGATACCGACGATCAAATATCGGGCAGGTAACATACTGATGACAAAGGGAACAACGTATGTTGTTATGCGGTTTAACCGATAAAGATCTTCGTAGAATATGTAGGAGCCAATATGAGCACCCGGGTTCCGCTATTGGTTATTGACCGGAGATGTGTCTCGGTCATGTCTACATAGTTCTCGAACCCATAGGGTCCGCACGCTTAACGTTCGGTGATGATTTATATTATGAGTTATGTGATTTGATGACCGAAGTTTGTTTAGAGTCTCGGATGAGATTGGGGACATGAGGAGTCTCGAAATGTTTGAGACATAAAGATCGATATATTGTAAGGCTATATTCGGACATCGAAAAGGTTCTGAGTGGTTCGGGTATTTATCGGAGTACCAGAGAGTTACGGGAATTCGCCGGGGAGTATATGGGCCTTATTGGGCTTTAAGGGAGAGAGAGAGAGAGACAGCCCCCCCCACAAGGCCTAGTCCGAATTGGAATAGGGGGAGGGGCGGCGCCCCCTCATTCCTTCTCTTCTCTCTTCCCTTTCCTTGTCTCCTACTCCTACTACTTGGAAGGGGGAAATCCTACTCCCGGTGGGAGTAAGACTCTTCCATGGCGCGCCATAGGAGGGCCGGCCCTCCCCCCTCCTCTACTCCTTTATATACGGGGAAGGGGGCACCCCATGGACACACAAGTTGATAATTGATCTCTTAGCCGTGTGCGGTGCCCCCCTCCACCATAATCCACCTCGGTCATATCATAGTGGTGCTTAGGCGAAGCCATGCATCGGTAGCTTCATCAACACCGTCATCACGCCGTCGTGCTGACGAAACTCTCCCTCGAAGCTCTGCTGGATCGTGAGTTCGTGGGACGTCACCAAGCTGAACGTGTGCAGATCACGGAGGTGTCATATGTTCAGTACTAGGATCGGTCGATCGTGGAGACGTACGACTACATCAACCGCGTTGTCATAATGCTTCCGCTTACGGTCTACGAGGGTACGTGGACGACACTCTCCCCTCTCGTTGCTATGCATCACCATGATCTTGCGTGTGCGTAGGATTTTTTTTGATATTACTACGTTCCCCAACACCTAGGGCTTGTGGCCCTCTCGTGGGTCTTTTGGCCTCCTCACGAAGCGTCGTGGTTGTCTTCTGGTCCAAGAAAAATCATCGTAAAGTTTTATTCCGTTTGGACTCTGTTTGGTATTGATTTTCTATAAAAGACAAAAACAAGGAAAAAACAACAACTGGCACTGGGCACTAGTTAATAGGCTAGTCCCCAAAAATGATATAAAATATCATATTAATGCATATTAAACATCCAAGATTGATAATATAATATCATGGAACAATAAAAAATTATAGATACGTTGGATATGTATCAGCGTTGAATGGAGGTATGGGTGACAAATTCATCAAGACAGGTGGGGGTGAGAAGGGGATCTGGTAATTTTACCCTAGCTCGTCCCTAACTTATACTGCGGGTGAATTCACATTGCGAACTTATGACCATCGATCTTCGGATCCAACGACGCCCATGGAACTCGCTGTGGAGAGGAAGTGGAGCACGTGTCAGATTTTTGGGTAGAAATCGAGGCGCCATGCCCCCACTTTCCCCACTAAACGCGACGTAACCGCTCCCGCACGCACGCAAGTTTTAAAATCACGGATTTTCCGCCGCAAACCGATCCGACTGATCATACCCGATTTCTTTCCCAAGAATCACTCTTCGGTCCGCCGAGCGCCCTCGAAGGGTCACTATCCACTAGGATGCACAATCAAAACTGACTGAAGTAAACTTCAGGACTGCAATGGGATGAGCTCAACGCTCCTCTACAGATTAACTTGGCCCTTCTTCCAGGCTCCAACGCGTGAGTCTCATAAACTTGGACTCGAAGATGGCATGCGTTGGCGTTCCTTTGGATAATGAGTGTCATTTCTCCGTAAAGTCAGCCCACACGCCGGCATTGTCGCTCGAGTTTCATGGCACGTCCACACTTGGATCACTAGTCCATCTCTTCTCAGAGACATACGAGTGCCACCAAGTTTTACCCAGTAGTCAACATGACCCGACCAGTCGAGAAACTCTAGTCCAGAACCCGTTGTGGTTTCGCTCAGTTCACGATAGGCTGACACTTGGCAACGGATTCTGAGCACTTCCGTAGCACTCGACCCTAGTCAAGAGTTCAGCTAATTCGTCCTACGAAACCTCAACCGATTTGGGGGCTAATTATGGGATCACCTACTAAGGGTAAGGTCAAGGACCTGACATCCTGGGCCTGCCTAGGATGTCCCACACCATCATTGTAAGGTTCTTGAAGCATAGGTGCATTTGGATGCCCATTTCTGAATATCCACTCGGATGAAGTCCATCCATTCGAATGGAGAGATCTCACTCGGATGTTCAACCGCCAGTCGGCCAAGCTTGCCAACATTCGAACATGGAAGGCGAACGGGTCGCACGACCTGCAACATTCAAGGAGCTAACGCTAGGCTTCAAGTGTAGTTATGGCAGCAGTTACGAGTAACGCCTACAATAATTCCCTCTTTCATCTCTCTTTTAACGTAGCCTTAATGGGAGCGAGACGTAGGGCTTTTACCTCTCCATGAGGGGCCTGAACTCGTAAAATCCAAGTGTCACACCTATGTCGTAGCTAGGATCAACCCTTATTTGTACCCCTAGTACTCACTGTGAGATTCATTGCCTCAAGCACTTATCCCCCATCCCTATAGTCAGAGGCGGAGGATGAAAAAAATTAAGGTGGGGCGGAATCTTAAGCAAAGTTTTTTCGATGCAAACAGTCAATACACACTAACAATGCACAAATGAAATTTTCCGTGCTCAACTTCCACGGAATTTACTTGATCCCGATTCGAGTTGGCATGTGCCGAAACATTAACACTTCTGTGCGTGCTTGGATTCGAGTTGCTGCCACTACCAAGTACATCGATTTTTTTGTCAAATCCGCAATTCACAACACCAAATTACCACTGAAAGACTGAAATCACTACAATTGCATGATATAAATTGTTCAATTTCACAAAGATATACCTCTTCCTCCCCCTTTAAATTGGCTTTGCTAGCCTCTTTCCTTTTTCTCTCCATTCTCCGCTGATGACAAACGCGACCAAACACTGCACCGGTCGACGGTCGTGATGGACGTGAAGCTCGCTGCGACGCTGCCCAGAGCCCCAGAGGACCGATGATGTCCCGTGCTGCTATGTGGTTGCGCCGTCGCTCCTTGACGCAACCCGCTAGCCCCCACCCCCAGCCGTCGCTCCCTGCAGAAGTGGCTCCCTGGGCGGTGCGCCCGGCGCGGCAACGCCCGACCATCTGCTTGGTCGACACCGCCCCCCTTCGTCAAACGTCTCGTCCTCATGGCCAGCCGCCGCCGCCGTGCTAGGTTTGGCCGAGTGCCTGAGTGTTAGGTTTGGCGTGTGCGTTTCGTTTCGATCTGGCTCGTGAACGACGTGTGCGAAACGATGCACCTCCTGTCCTCTGTGTGATCAACTCCGACGCTTGCTTTCGCTTCACAACCTTGGACCGGATTCGCCAGCAGGAGTTGCGGAACACATTTATTAAAAATAAAAAATGGGCCGACCGGTGAACTGCCGACTGTCCGGCAGCCGGCCAACCGAGACTTGCCGCATCTGTAAGAGTATCATGGGCGCTGCAACACGTCGACACCGCTTCCCCCGCTAACAAGTCAAAACAGTGGCCCACCCGCAGCGACTGCGGCAGGCAGGTCAGAGAGCGTGAGCCAGCCGCACCGAGCAACGCATGCGCCGAACGTAATAAACTGTCAGAAATGCCCCTGCTCCCCCGTCCCCTCCCACTCCACCCAGCAGCACAAGCCCGCATCCCAATCCCCCATCCCATCTCTCCCCTCGACCTCGCGCGCCGTCTCTGCCGCGATCCCTCACCCCTCACTCCGCCCCAAATCGCCGTTTTTTTCTCCCCCACCCCGCCTCGGATCGCGCCCGAACCCCCCTCGCCCGCCCCGCCCCGCGCCCCCGCCCCTCCGACCCCACCCCCAAACCCCCAATTCTCGCGCCGGCCCTGCGCGCAATCGGACCGGATTCCGGCTCGAATTCGACCGCGCCGAGGCCCGCCGTCTCCGGCGTGCGTCTCTCCTCCACAGGCGCGGGTTCGGCGCGGGCTCGGGCGGCCCGGACGGAGCCCCCGCGGATCTAGGGTTTCGGAGCTAGCTAGGGTTTACCGCCGGCGGTGGCGATCCGGTGATGGTGCGGCGCGGCGCCGGCAGCCGGCGAGGAGGGGTCGATGCGGGGCCATGCGCGGCGGTGAGCGGCTTCTCGTTCGGCACATGTGGCCGGCAGCTCGCGTAGAGGCAGCAGCTCCAGCATCGGCGCACGGACCTTCTCCTCCCACTCCTTCCGGCTCGTGTGCCCTTCCACCGCTGACAGCCTCCCACCCACCGGTGCCGACGACTCCCCCAGCCACGCCGCGGAAGCAGCAGCAGCAGGTCGTCCGTTCTCCCCGGCCGGTGTCACCTGACTTCTTCGTAAAGGTGCCTCATCTGATGGGAATACGCTTTGGAATTTGCCACTATCGTAATTGTTGTTCTGCTTCTGCTTGAAAATTTTCATCTATATGCTGTAACTGGAGATTGCTTTGCTCGCTTAAGGAAACCATGTGTTGGTAAAACAGGTTCGCCCAAAAGCTCAAGGGGAAGTCGATCAATATATTTCAATACTCTGCCTCTCAGATTGTAGGCCATAACTATTTTATCCATAGTGCATCCACGAGACTTCTTGTCTCGGATACTTAGTGAATTGAATTCACCAACCATTTCACCCAAAGGCTCAAGCTGAGGGGGGAAGGCGGTCAATATAATTCTGCAATATCGTAATTGTTGTCCTGCTTCTGCTTGAAAATTGTCATCTGTATACTGTAACTAGACTGCTGCCTCTTGGACCTAGGGAATTAGAGATAGTGGTCTCCAACATGTAAGGAAATCATGTGCTGTCTAAACTTGAGTTGCATCTATTTGAATGGCATGCACTGATCATTCCACCCAAAAGTTTGAGCTGAGGGGGAAAGCTGGTCAATATATTTCGACACTCCCATCAGGTCTAGGCTCTTTTATACCTTAACTTGGGACCTATGTGGCCTGCAGGTCTTGATCTTGAGACCTTTTTGTCTCTGATGCTGTATTGAATTGCACGCACTGGCCAGTTCACCCAAAAGCTCAAGCTGATTGGAAAGCTGGTTATTTGAACAGTGTGCTAGCACGAGGTGCTAACATGCTAAGAGCTGCGTCGGCGTGCATGTTAAAACTTACTTTGAGCATATAATTTGCTGTTGGTATGGGAAGTGATAAAATGCTGTTTAAGGCATTTTAGAAACATTACGTTGGTTATTGGTGTGGATGTACGGGTTTCATGGTAAGCCATGCATTGCTTATGCTGGATTGCCACAAAGATGTGGTTTACCTTCTGTTTGCACATCTTTAATTATTGTTTGTTTTGCTGATGCATTACATACTAGGAAATTCCTAAACAGTTGCTGATTATTGAGCTTATATTCCAAAGTAGGAAAAAAAGAAGAAAAAAAGGAGACCAGACCTAAAACGTGGGTATATTGAAATCTCCTTCTGCTGTTTACTCTGGCTGTTGTGCTCCGTGATGCATTATAAGTTTATAATTTTCTTTTTTAGAAAAAAGTTTTTCTAGGTTTGTATATGCTGGTTATTGTTGCAGATCGACAAGTCTGGCAAAAAAGAACTCACTTGCCCAAGCTGTACAGATAGGACATTTTACTTGCTGGCCGTCTTCCAACTGTTTGTTGGGTCCATCACTTAATGTTCATTAGCTTCGTCTGAATTACTATAAATGTTATTACACCTCACTTATGAGGAAATAATCTAAATCATGGTGTTGCTGTGGTCTATTGTGAAATAACATCCAGAAAATATAACAGAGGTCGTAATGGTGTGATTAGATCTTGAACAGGGTCTATGCTTTCTGATCTCGCCAAAGGATATTTTCGCTGTTCTACAGATTTACACCAAGAAGATAGCTTGATTAGGTAGAGATTTTGTGGTTTAGCAGCTTGGATATGCCAAATTGCTGTTTTTTTCCGAGATAATTCTTATTTGGCCCTTTCCTAAAATGTTCTTCCTGATTTGGCCCAAAAAATCATTTCCTACCTAATAATATGACACTAGGTTCTCTATATGACATTTTCGTCCATTTTGCCCACTAGCAATGTTAAGTGAGTAAGTGAAAAGACATTTTTGCCCCTCATGTAGATAGCTCAAGTAAATGTGCAGTTCTCTGATTATCCTAAACTCATTAGGCAAATAGCAGGCTACCCACTTGCTAGCCCTACACAATGTAGTTTGAACTCCGGCGAACGCGTGGGCATGTTGGCAATGACTTGGGAATGTGCGGAAGCGGCAACAACGGAGGAGGGGTCGTGCGAGGTCGGGGAGCTTGGCAGCCCGAGAACAAGGTAGTGGCGAGCGATGACAGCTGCGATGGGAATCAACTATAGAGGGAGAGGCTAAGCAGTGCAAAAGCAGCCGGCGGAGCTGTGTCTTGTAGGGGTGAAGGCTTGAGGATGTGAGGCTCAGAGGGGGCGCGCCGGCAGCTCCAGAGGAGCACTAGGCAAGGAGATCGTGGTGTGGCGGCGCTCCACCGGAAGCGGAGAAGATGAATGTAGTGATGGCGGTAGAGGGCTTCCCAGGTCTATGCAAAGCTAGATGACAAGGTTTGTAGGTTGGCGACAGAAGATGGCGGAGATGGCGTGCTCTGGGCATCGAGTCTCAGGCCACCCAGGCTTGATTCCTTCGGTTATCATCGTCAAACAACTAGTCGGTCTCAACGGGCAATGTTTTGCGGTGAGGGAAAGGCCGTCAGGAGGTGTAGGATAACGTTGAAGGCTCTGGAGGAGCCCTTGGGTCCTCGGGCTGGTTGTCCGGGTTGGCTAGGAGTGCATGTGGTAGCTGAGAAACTCCTCCCACCCTGGCTATCGAGAAGCCGTAGGTTGCTTCACTGTTGGCTAGCCATCAAATCAGTGTCCCGTCCCATGTTTGCGTGCGTGCGCTTATGTGTTTCGCCGTGTAGTGCTAGTCCAGATTGATCAGTCTAGCTGGTGGTAATTAGTGCAGTCCTAGCCTAGAAAATACATCCACCTGCTTTCTTCTGATGACTCATTCGTTGCTTCGTGTACTTGCGCATATCTTCGTACACTTGCGCGTACTTGGGCCAACAACATCGGCCAACATGGTCGCCAGACAGCGGGGGGAGCAGCGGGAGTCGGGACCTATGTTAACATCTCTCCTACATTTTTTTTTACTTTTTGGTTCCTTTTTTAATTGGGCCAAACAGTTTTTGTCGTTTTTTCAACACGAGGGGCAAAAACGGCCAACAAGGTCGCCAGATGGGCGAGCAGCGAGAGTCGGGACCTATGCTAATATCTCTCCTGCATTTTTTCTTTTTGGTTTCTATTTTATATTGCTCCAAACAGTTTCTTGTCATTTTTTCAACACGAGGGGCAAAAACGGCCAACAAGGTTGCCAGACAGCGGGGCGAGCAGCGACAATCAGGACCTGTGTTAACATCTCTCATGCATCTTTTTTTCTTTTTGGTTCCTATTTTATATTGGTCCAAACAGTTTTTTGTCATTTTAAGCGTCTTTTCATGGCCCACTTAACGCCATTAATGTGGTAAATGGACGGAAATGTCATATAAGGAACAAAATTTATGCCCATATCAAGTTGGGAAAACAATATTTTTTGGGGGCCAAATAGGAGTCTCTCTTTCTTAACAATGAAGCTCGGTTATGCTTCTTCACTCAATGATTTTGAAGTATTAGAGTATGCTCATGTGCTTGCAGTTCTGTTGGTAACATGAATAATATTTTGTTTCCTCAAGAAAATAATAATAGTTTAATTATTTCAGGACGGACGGGAGATTCGAGTTGGCGACTGTGCTCTTTTTCGTGCTATTGATGTTCCTCCTTTCGTTGGATTGATACGTTGGATTGAGAAGCAGGAAGAAAGCAATCCCAAGTTACGTGTAAGTTGGCTATATAGACCTGCTGACGTCAGGCTCAACAAGGGGATACAACTGAACGCTGCCCCAAACGAGGTCTTCTACTCTTTCCACCAAGACGAGACATCTGCTGTTTCACTGCTCCATCCTTGTAAAGTTGCCTTTTTACGTAAAGGTGCTGAGCTGTCATCTGGGATTTCTTCATTTGTATGTCGGCGTGTGTATGATATTGACAACAAGTGTTTATGGTGGCTTACCGACAGAGATTATATTAATGTAAGTTCTACAGTTACCTTCGTTTATTCTGTCTATTATATTGTCGGTTAATGTGTGCAACTTTTGGCCAGGAACGGCAGGAAGAAGTAAATCGGCTCCTAGACAGAACGAAGCTAGAAATGCATGGTGCAGTGCGGTCAGGTGGGCACTCACCAAAACGGCCAAATGTTCTGTCAGCTTCCCAGCAATTGAAGGCTTGTTCAGACGGTGCTCAAAATTGTGGCCCATCTAAAGGGAAGAAGAGGGACAGAGGTGAGCAAGGAATTGAACCAGCTAAGCGAGATAGTGATTGTCCTCCTAAGGTTGATGACAGTGAACCTGGAAATGTTAAGGGGGACAATATGAAGTCTGAAATTGCAGAGATGACAGAAAAGGATGGACTTCCTCATGCTGAAGCTGTTGACAAGCTAGTTCAATTCATGCAACTTGATCAAATTGAGCGGAAAATGGACCTTGCCGGCCGAGTAAGGCTTGCTGATATTATTGCAGCCACAGAAAGTCCTGATTGCCTTAGCAGATTTATGCAACTAAGGGGCCTTCCGGTCTTGAATGATTGGCTTCAAGAAACTCACAAAGGGAAGTCTGGTGAAGGGGGTAGTCCTAAAGAAACTGATAAGCCTACTGAAGAACTTATCCTGGCCCTGCTTCGTGCACTAGCGAAATTGCCTATCAGTCTGATTGCCTTACAAAGCTGCAGTATTGGGAAATCTGTCAATCATCTGCGCAGCTATAAAAATCCGGAGATACAGAGGAAGGCTAGGTATCTTGTTGATAGCTGGAAGAAGCGTGTTGATGCTGAAATGAAGTCGACTGATGCAAAACCTGTAGTGTCAGGTCAAGCTGTTTCCTGGTCAGGAAAAGTGGGGTTCCCGGAAATTTCTAGTGCTGGAAACGGACGAAGTGGCTCAAGTGAGCCCAGTCCGAAAAGTGCAGGGTTTCATCTTTCTTCACCAAAGGCTTTGAGTGCTACATCTGGTGCTGCTGATGCTGTTGCAAAGTCAAATCCTTTCACATCTGGCTCTTCAAAATTACAACACATGCAACCAGCAAATGCTGCAGCCAACTTGAAGGACTCACCATGCAAATCAGCTGCTGGGACTTGTGGCCCTGATTTTCCTACAGTGAAAGAGGAGAAAAGTTGCAGTTCAAGCCACTCATTGAATAACAGCCAGTCATGCTCTAGTGATCCTGGAAAAACAGTTGGTTCTTTGAAGGAGGATGCACGGAGCTCAACTGCTGTTTCAGCGAGTGCCAGTAAAATTTCTGCACTTGGCCATCGAAGGGTAAACAATGGGCTTCTTGGTTCTGGATTCCAGAAGGAAGCTGCTTTGGGAAGGTCCAGCCAAAGTGATAGTTCTTTATTGCAGGAAAGATCATCACAGTCTGGCTTGGCATGTGAGAAAGGAGCTGACACACCTCACATCAACAATCAAAGATTGATTGTTCGGTTTCCAAAACCAAGTTGTAGCCCTGCTAGGAGCACAAGTGGGGGCTCTTGTGAGGAGCCATCAGTTTCAGGGAGTAGAGCTTCATCTCCTGTTCACGCAGATAAGCATGAACAGAATGATCGTAGGGTGAAAATGAAGGTTGAAAATTCTCAGGCTCATTTAGGTTCTGATGCTAATGCCGAGCCTGAGCGAAGCAATGATACTAAAAGAATTGCAGGTTCCGAGGAAGGTGATAAATCACCTTGTGGTATGCTGGATGGTGACTGTAGCAGGACTGCTGAAGAATCTGCTAAGGATACATGTGCATCACGAGTTGCATGCTCGGCAAATATGGATGAAAAAGACGTCTGCTTAGGTGAAACCAGAGTGCGGAACTTCAGCCCTTTGAATGCTTTGATTGAAATCAAATACTCCGAAGGTAGTCATTCCATGCAAGCTGGAGATGATACAGCAATGAATCTTCTTGCTAGTGTTGCTGGAGAAGTATCTAAATCTGAATTGATGTCATCTGCTTCACCGACGAATTCGTCTGCAAATAAACATGGCTATGGAGGCCAGAATATTCAGAAGCTAAAAGTAGAGTGTGATGCAGGCCCATCACAGCACCTGGATCCATCAGATGATGTTGAGAAAGTCATCTCTGAGAAGGAAGACAAAAATGATGAGGAACGACGCTTGAGGAATTCTGGAACTTATTTATCATCCCATGACAACAAGGGAACATCATCTACTAGCCCGCCTCTACCTGGAATAGATTCTAAAGCTGTTGAATCTTCAGTTGATTTACTTGGTGGTGGTGATCCGAAGCCAAATGCCAGACAGCCAACTGATATTAAGATTGATGCAAAGTTCAATATCAGCATTGCTGACGCCGACGCGGCATCAGGCAGTCAATGTAGTGTGGTTGCTCCAAATAGAACATTACTCCCCTCTGAGGAATCGTCTTTATGTGGTGCTGATAAACAAGGTCAAGGTTTATTGAAATCATCAGATCAGACACATCTTCATGGTCTACCAGATCACCTCGAAACCATCAGATCTACTGACAACAGTGGCGCTGATAAATTGGATTCAAAGACTTCATTCTCATCTTTGGTTGTGGATATAAAAAATGCTGATGGTCTAGTGGTTTGCAATAAAGTGCTGAAAGAGCATGAGAAAAAAGAACAGCCTGCGTCCACTTCAGCTGATGTTACCAAACCAGATGTATCAGTAGTGCCACTTGGTGCAGCGAATGGGATATCTGTGATTAGAGAATCAAAAGACTGTTCCAGTGAATCAAGTAGTCAAGCAAAACATCGCACTATCATGTCTCAGGATACCGAGCATACTGCAAGGCACAGTTCAAAGAAACCGAGTGATGAAGTGGGTGGGAAAGAGGACATTGTCTCATCAGACGAGGGTTCTTCTATGGCTAACACCAACTCAAATGGTACAGCTAAGCTTGACTTTGATTTGAATGAACTTGGGGACGAGGGGAATCACTCTGAGCCAGCTACCTCTACTGTTGTATGTTCGTCTGCAATTCATTTACCCGGTCTTTCTCCATTCGTCTCACCTATTTTAAGTGGTCTGCCGGCCCAAATAACAGTTGCTGCTCCAGCTAAAGGACCTTTTGTCCCTCCCGAGAACCTACTAAGGGTGAAGCCTGAGGCTGGGTGGAAAGGTGCAGCAGCTACAAGTGCATTTCGTCCTGCGGAGCCACGGAAGACTTTAGGGATGTTTCTAACTACACCTGGTAGTGCAGTGTCTGATGCTGCCGGGAGGCAATCTCGCCAAGCATTTGACATTGATCTAAATGTAGCAGATGACCAAGTTCTAGAGGAAGATATCTCACAGAGTTCTGCCCGGACAATTGGTTCTGAATCTGGCAACCCTAGAAGTTGCAGTGGCCCTGTACGAAGTGCTGGCTTTGAACTTGACTTGAATATGGCCGGCGAAGTTGCAGAGAATAACCAATTTATCTCAAATGCTTCACACAGAGTTGAAGTCACATTGTTGCCATCAAGACCGTTGCCAGAAGGTTTACCTAGTACTGATACAAGTAGCTCGAGGAACTTCTTTGATCTCAATAACGGACCAAGCCTTGATGAAGCCAGTACAGAGCCTGCACAAAGGACCCTATCATCTAAAGGTGCTAGCAGCATACCATTCCTACCTCAAGTTGCTGGCCTTAGAATGAACAATACTGAAATTAGTAACATGTCACCATGGTATGCTTCTGCTAACCCAGGTGGTCCCGTAGCTATGCAGTCGTTTTTTCCTCCTAGAGAACAGTCTTACCCAATTGAAACAGCACCTGGAACCCAGAGGATCATTGCGCCTACTGCAGACGGCGGCCAATTTGGAAGTGGTTCAGGCAGGCCTCCAGTTATTTCCACATCACCAGCCATGGTCTTCCACCCTCCGGCATATCAATATGCAGGATTTCCTTTTGCTCCCGGTGTTCACCTTCAAACAGCAGGGTTTCCAATTGGATCGGTGCCATATGGCAATTCTGCACCTGCAGGAGTTACATATTTTCCAACCATTGCTCCATCATTTGCTGGGTCAACAGGCGCATTACCTGCCCAGCATGCAAGGCAGTATGCAATAAACCTTCCTGAAGGTAGCAGCAGTGATGGGCATGACAGTAACTGGAAATGGAGAAGACAGGGGCTTGACCTTAATTCTGGACCTGGAAGTATAGATATAGAAGGGAAAGACGAGCGAGTACCTCTATCGCTTAGGCAAAATTTGATCACACCGCCACAAGCGTTTGTGGAGGAGCAAGCAAGAATGTTACAAATGGCGGGTGTAGGAATAAAGAGGAAGGAACCCGAGGGCAGTTGGGATGCTGAAAGAGCATCATCATACAAACAACTATCATGGCAATAAGAACTTCAAGGAGTTCTCCTTGCAGCGACTTCAGAGTCTGGTGAGCTTGTATGTACCACAGTTCTGACTTCTAGTGAAATTCAGTCTCTCTCGCAGCTCCTTTTTCTTTTCTTGTTAAGCTGATTAATTAATAGTGCTTTTATTTGCAGGGGCGACTGAATGGGGTGTTGTATTGCACCCGTTTGGGCGTGGTGAGATATACAAGTCACATGGATTCATCTCCTTGATGATTTGAATTGCGAGAGGAACAAACCTTTGCTGTAATTGCTGTAAATGTTAGTCATATCCATACTTACCTGGAACAGTTTTGCTCAGCTTCAGCAGTTGCCTTGCTAGAGTTTCTGTACCTGCCAGGCTTGCTTCTATTTTACCCAGGAGGGTATGGCTTTGGAGATGGAACGGTGATTTGTCCTCGGCATCTTCAAGCATCTGAAACCGCTGTATTTAGTTTCGGTCGGGTTGTTTTAAGTTCTTTTTTTCCGATAAAGTGTTTTCACATTGCTGAGGACGTCAGCAGTTTAACATATGATTTAGATGTGACATGTATTCCTGCTGGGAAGCGTTATAACCGTAGATGAGGAAGAAATAATTCGCCTTGATTGACGTTGTCTTCTGCATCAAGCTTGCCTGTTGGTTTCCATGTGCTTTCGGCCATGCAAATTTTCGTATGTGCTTGTGTTATTCCAGGTATGGTTTCATAATTCGTTGATTGTTCTTGCTCCATCCTGGTCGTTGTTTGGGGTAATTTGCACGGTGCATGTTATGGATATGCCTCTTGAGTTATCCATGAATGTGCAGCTATCACTGTGAATCAAGATAAATTTACTTCTGGGTGCCAAATTGTAAAATTTTGAAGCCCGCATTTGAGATCTTGTAGAATGTAAGATCAGAAATTGAATTATTGCATTTTATAGAATTTACAATAATGCGATGAGTGAATATCTCTAATATCTACTTCTATAAAACATCCAGTTGGTGATGTTGGTGTCTTTCATCCATTCTTTCTGACCATCCGACCTGCATACAAAGCATGTGAGACTTCTGATATTTTTTGCAAATTGACCCAGGCCACTCTGCTCTACATTTAGATTCTAAAAAGAAACATGTTCTACATTTGTAGGAAACCGCTTAGTCTCTCTGGGCCATCACCATCTCATCCAAACATATATTTTGAGGGAAACCAACATGTTTTTGGTGATATACATATAGTATATAAAAAATAGGTTAATTTTCTTTTAAATTTATGAACATCTATTAACCTATTTTGGGTTTGTTGCAATGCACATGCACTCTTTTCCTGTACTAGAAGGGCTAGGTGTGACCAACGTTGGCATACGAGGAGGCGATAAAACGAAACCCTTGAATGTGGCCTCTTCACAATAGGCTTGCAATTTTGGCCCCTCAAACATGAGCGGACTCACCGATAAGTGTCCGGACATGTCCATTTTAAGCTCTCAAATATGCATGCATGCAGTCATGTCCTTCACTTTGTCTTTAAATTGTCCGGTCACCATCATATGATTTGGTGAGGATGAAAGAGAGATGAAAGAGAAAAAATAAAGAAAGTGGAAAAATGGTCTATGGTGGGACGCGTCCTATGTGGTGGACTGATCGAGCGCGTCCACGAGCCTTTATATCCGCTTCATATATTGGTTAGATATCAAGATTTACAAACAACCTGGGCATATAGTATGGTATGAGAGGACCATGCTCTAATGTAGCTAGGACAACATGAAAAATAGCAAATCCTTATGCTCGAAGCTTAATTTACTTTTCTTTAGTTTTCTCTTTTTACTTTCTCTCTTCTTTCCTTATAGGTTTCTGTCAGGTTTAATCTTTGGCCAACTTGCCTGGGATCCTCTAAAGAAACTTTGTTATGGCACCTCCATTGTTGATCCTTAAACCGCTCGTATCCGTTTGGACCGCGGAAACCATCCAATGTGGTCTTGTATCGGTCTGCGACGCGGTTCAGACGTACTTTCTGAAGGAAATATGCCCTAGAGGTAATAATAAAGTTGTTATTTATAGTTCTTTATATCATGATAAATGTTTATTATTCATGTTAGAATTGTATTAACCGGAAACTTAGTACATGTGTGAATACATAGACAAAACATAGTGTTCCTAGTATGCCTCTACTTGACTAGCTCGTTAATCAAAGGTGGTCATGTTTCCTAACCATAGACATGTGTTGTCATTTGATAAATGGGATCACATCATTAGGAGAATGATGTGATGGATAAGACCCATCCATTAGCATAGCATTATGATCGTTACAGTTTCATTGCTACGACTTTCTTCATGACTTATACATGTTCCTCAGACTATGAGATTATGCAACTCCCGAATACCGGAGTGATTATAAAGATGCTCTACAGGTGTCTCCGAATGTGTTTGTTGGGTTGGCATAGGTCGAGATTAGAATTTGTCACTCTGTGTATCGGAGAGGTATCTTCGGGCCCTCTCGATAATGCTCATCACTATAAGCTTTGCAAGTAATGTGACTAATGAGTTAGTTGCGGGATGAAGCGTTACGGAACGAGTAAAGAGACTTGCCGGTAATGAGATTAAACTAGGTATGATGATACCGACGATCGAATCTCGGGCAAGTAACATACCGATGACAAAGGGAACAACATATTTTGTTATGAGGTTTGGCCGATAAAGATCTTCCTAGAATATGTAGGAGCCGATATGAGCATCCAGGTTTCGCTATTGGCTATTGATCGGAGATGTGTCTCAGTCATGTCTACATAGTTCTTGAACCCGTAGGGTCCGCACGCTTAACGTTCGATGACGATTTGTATTATGAGTTATGTGTTTTGATGACCGAAGTTTGTTCGGAGTCCCAGATGAGATCACGGACGTGACGAGGAGTCTCGAAATGGTCGAGACATAAAGATTGATATATTGGAAGGCTATATTCGGACATCAGAATGGTTCCGAAGAAGTTCGGGTATTTTTCGGAGTACCGGAAGGTTACCGAAACCCCTCGGGGAGTTGATGGGCCTTAGTGAGAAGGACAGAGGCAGCGGCCAGGAGGTGCCCCCCCCAAGCCCAGTCTGAATTGGACAAGGGGTTGGGGGCGTGGCCCCCCTCTCCCTTCCTCCCCCCTTCTCCTTTAGTTGGAAACCTACTAAGACTTGGAGTCCTAGTAGGATTCCCCTTCTCCAGGCGCGCCTAGTTTGGCCGGCCGGCCTCCCCCTCCCTCCTTTATATACAGGGGCTGGGGGCACCCTAGAACACACCAAGTTTTGCCTTAGTCGTGTGCGGTGCCCCCCTCACAGTTACACACCTCGATCATATCACCGTAGTGCTTAGGTGAAGCCCTGCGCCGGTAACATCATCATCACCGTCGCCACACCGTCGTGCTGACGAAACTCACCCTCGTCCTCAACTGGATCAAGAGCACGAGGGACGTCATCGATCTGAACGTGTGCTGAACGCGGAGGTGCCGTACGTTCATTACTTGGATCGGTTGGATCGCGAAGACGTTCGACTACATCAACCGCGTTACTAAACGCTTCCGCTTTCGGTCTACGAGGGTACGTGGACACACTCTCCCGTCTTGTTGCTATGCATCTCCTAGATAGATCTTGCATGATTGTAGGAAAATTTTAAAATATTACGTTCCCCAACAGTGGCATCCGAGCCAGGTCTATGCGTAGATGTTTTATGCACGAGTAGAACACAAAGAGTTGTGCGCGATAATAGTCATACTACTTACCACCAACGTCTTACTTTTATTCACCGGTATTGTTAGATGAAGCGGCCCAGACCAACATTACATGACCGCGTTCATGAGACTGGTTCAACCGACATGCTTTTGCACAAAGGTGGCTGGCGGGTGTCTGTTTCTCCAACTTTAGTTGAATTGAGTTTGACTACGGCCGGTCCTTGTTGAAGGTTAAAATAGCACACTTGACGAAAAATCGTTGTGGTTTTGATGCGTAGGTAAGAGCGGTTCTTGCTAGAAGCCCATAGCAGCCACGTAAAATTTGCAACAACAAAGAAGAGGACGTCTAACTTGTTTTTGAAGGGCTTGTTGTGATGTGATATGGTCAAGACATGATGTGATATAAATTGTTGTTTTGTAACAGAGTTATCGGTAACTTGCAGGAGCCATATGCTTGTCTCTTTATTGTATGAAATGCAATCGCCATGTATAAGTGCATCTAGTGCCCCCCTAGTTGGTTTTGGAGTATTGACGACAAACTTGGTTGAGGGACTAATGTGTTTGTGAGAATTGCAGGATAACACAGGTAGTGGTCCCATATTGATTCGGTTTGCCTACCAGAGATGACCCCTAAAAATGTGTGAAGACATTGAAGACAATGGTGGTCTGTGAAGATATTCACATTGAAGACTATGACATGAGAAGACATAGCATGAAGACTATGGAGTGCGAAGACATAGTTGTTTGTAGTTTCCTTTTCTTCTTTGTTGAGTCATAGGAACCACCGTACTGTTAAGTGGGGTCCAAGTGAACAAAGTCAGAGTGACTGAAGTGATGCTCAACCAAATCCTATGTCTTCGAGCAAAGACAATGAGAGCAAATCTTATCCAGAGCTGGATGAGTTAGCTTTACTTGTTGCCCAAGTCAAGCTGCCGCGTGTGTTTGAAATCTGATCGTTGGACATGTGTCAGTTCCTTAGTGACCTAGGGTCATTTTGGACAAATCAGGTCGGGTTGCCTCATGGCTATAAATAACTCACCCACTACACCATAAATTGGTGGTTGCTCAGAGTTAGTGCACGACTTTTGTCGTTTGAGAGCAACCCACCTCCGAAACCTTTGAGAGAGTAATCCTTGCGAGGACAAAGCCCAAAACACCCAGAGCCAAAGAGTGTTAGACATCACTGAAGTCTTTCTGTCCACGTGATCTGAAGACTTATTACACTTGAGGACTGTGAATCCTCCAGCCGGTTAGGCGTCACGTTCTGAGCATCCAAGAGTCATTGTGGATTGCCAGTGAACGAAGTCTGTGAAGGTTTGGAAGTCTCCCTTGAAGACTTACCAGAGTGATTGGGCGAGGACTAAGTGTTCTTAGCTCAAGGATAATAAGGTGAAGACGCGGTCTTCTGAGTTGAATCTCAGCCTCCCTAACCAGACGTATAGTTGTCACAGCTGGAACTGGTCCAACAAATCCTTGTCCTCTCCGAGCAACTAGTTCTATTACTTACAGTTTGTCTTCGTGAAGTCATTGCCCATTTGTCTGATCTGATTGACTTCACTGAGTGAAGACTGCTTACTGTTTGGCTTCAGACTATCTTCCATCCCGATCCTTACTACCTAACTGCTGATAGTCTTCATGCTTTCACTTTATTGCTTACTTGACTATGGCTTGTCTAGTGTAGTCTACCTTCCGCTGCATATCAATAGGTTCATTTCTAGTGTTTGTCTTCAAAGCACTTGTGTTTTGAAGACGTTCATTAAAAATCACCTATTCACCCCCCTCTAGTCGAATACTAGCACTTTCAATTGGTATCAGAGCGAGGTGCTCCCTTGTTCTGTGTGATTCAGTTTAACCACCTAGAGTTTAGCTATGTCAACTGCAGGGATAATCAAGGTCTCCGCTGCGTGTCCTGTCTTCGATGGCACTGATTACCTCTACTAGAAGAATAAGATGCGTATGCATCTTGAAGCCATTGATGTCGACCTCTGGTATGTCGTCAAGAATGTCATTCCCAAGGTCGGTGAAGGTGTCACTGCTGCTGATGTCAAGAGGTTCATTCAACTGGACTCGACTGCCAAGAACATCATCTGTGGTCATCTGACCAAAGAATAGTATGGTCGTGTGAGTGCTCTGGAAATTGCGAAGCTAGTCTGGGACTGTCTTTCCAAGGTCAACGAAGGCGTCTCGACACAGAGAGATTCAAGGATCAGTGTTCTTCGCAATCTCTTCAACCGCTTCAAGAGAAATGATAATGAGAATGTCCAGCTCACATTTGATCGCCTCACTGATATCACAAATGAGCTTCATGCACTCGACGCCACTGAGATCACCAAGCACGAAATCATCAAGACACTTTTGAGATCACTTGACAACTCATTTGACACCCTGGCCCTGATGATTCAAGAGCGCCCTGACTTCAAGACTCTCGATCCGTCTGACATACTTGAGAGGCTCAACACACATGAGTTCCAGCTATCTGAGAAAATAGATATCTATGGTCCCAACTATGGCCGAACTCATGCTTCGAAGGCAAAGGTTGTTTCCTCATCTGAAGAAGAATCTGACTGCAATTCTGGGGATCCTGAAGACATTGGAAAGGAGCTTGCTATGCTTGTGAAGAAGTTCCAGAAGTTCACTAAGAATAAAGACTTCAGAAATTCTTCAAGATCCACCTCTAGAAATGATGAAGCTTCCTCTCGTGATCACAAGAAGAGAACATGCCACAAGTGCAAGAAACCTGGTCACTACATCTCTGAGTGTCCATAGTGGGACAATGAGACCAAGAAGAAGAAGAAGAGCAAGGAATATGATTATGATGACAAGAAGAAGAACAAATCCTCAAAGTCTTCTTCTAAGTCTTCTCGAAGTCTTCATCACACAAGAAGAGCTCATCAAGCAAGTCTCGTGCGTTTGTTGGCAAGGAGATGGATTCAGAGGAGGATTCTGCATCTAAGGAGGCAGAGCTGGAGTCTGAAGAGGAATCTGATTCTGGCGTGGCAAGCCTGGCTCTAGCTTCTCAATATGTCGCCAAGTCCATCTTCAACACTGAAGACAATGGCCTCTTCACCAACACTGACGCTAAGGATGAGGATGACTCTGCTCCCACCTACTGTTTCATGGCACGTGGTGCCAAGGTAAACTCATGCGAGGCTTACTTTCAAACATCAAGTGAAGATGACTCTGTTGGGGAACGTTGCAGAAAATTAAAATTTTTCCTACGGTTTCACCAAGATCCATCTATGAGTTCATCTAAGCAACGAGTCAAGGGAGAGAGTTTGCATCTACATACCACTTGTAGATCACGAGCGGAAGCTTGCCAAGGGGATGGTGATGATGGAGTCGTACTCGAACGTGATTCGGATCACCGATGTCCTAGTGCTGAACGGACAGCACCTCCGCGTTCAACACACGTACGGGATGGGGACGTCTCCTCCTTCTTGATCCAGCAAGGGGGAAGGAGAGGTTGAGGAAGATTGCTCCAACGGCAGCACGACGGCGTGGTGTAGTTGGTGCAGCAGTACTCCGACAGGGCTTCGCCGAGCACGTACGGAGGAGGAGAGGTGTTGGGGAGGGGAGGGGCTGCGCCTTGAGTTGTGGTGTATTGCAGCCCTCCCCTCACCCCTCTATATATAGGGGAAAGGGCAAGGGGGGCCGGCCCTCTAGGGAAAACCCTAGGGGGGGCGGCGGCCAAGGGGTGGGGGGCTTGCCCCCCAAGCAAGGGGGGTGCGCCCCCTTTAGGGTTTCCCCCCCAACCCTAGGCGCATGGGCCCAAGGGGGGGGGGCGCCAAGCCCACTAGGGGCTGGCTGCTATCCCCACGCAGCCCAAGTGGCCCCCCCGGGAGGGGTGGCCCCTCCCGGTGGACCCCCGGAACCCTTCCGGTGGTCCCGGTACAATACCGGTATGACCCCGAAACTTTCCGGTGCCCGTTTAACAACTTCCCATATATAAAACTTTACCTCCGAACCATTCCGGAACTCCTCGTGACGTCCGGGATCTCATCCGGGACTCCGAACAACATTCGGTAGTCACATACTAGTCTTCCTAACAACCCTAGCGTCACCGAACCTTAAGTGTGTAGACCCTACGGGCTCGGGAGACATGCAGACATGACCGAGACCACTCTCGGGCAATAACCAACAGCGGGGTCTGGATACCCATGTTGGCTCCCACATGCTCCTCGATGATTTCATCGGTTGAACCACGATGTCGAGGATTCGATCAAACCCTGTATACAATTCCCTTTGTCAATCGGTACGTTACTTGCCCGAGACTCGATCGTCGGTATCCCAATACCTTGTTCAGTCTCGTTACCGGCAAGTCACTTTACTCGTACCGTAATGCATGATCCCGTGGCCAACACCTTGGTCACCTTGAGCTCATTATGATGATGCATTACCGAGTGGGCCCAGAGATACCTCTCCGTCATACGGAGTGACAAATCCCAGTCTCGATCCGCATAAAACAATAGATACTTTCGGAGATACCTGTAGTGCACCTTTATAGTCACCCAGTTACGTTGTGACGTTTGATACACCCAAAGCACTCCTACGGTATCCAGGAGTTACACGCTCTCATGGTCAAAGGAAGAGATACTTGACATTGGCAAAGCTCTAGCAAACGAACTACACGATCTTTGTGCTATGCTTAGGATTGGGTCTTGTCCATCACATCATTCTCCTAATGATGTGATCCCGTTATCAACGACATCCAATGTCCATAGCCAGGAAACCATGACTATCTGTTGATCACAACGAGCTAGTCAACTAGAGGCTCACTAGGGACATATTGTGGTCTATGTATTCACACGTGTATTACGATTTCCGGATAATACAGTTATAGCATGAATAAAAGACTATTATCATGAACAAAGAAATATAATAATAACACTTTTATTATTGCCTCTAGGGCATATTTCCAACAGTCTCCCACTTGCACTAGAGTCACTAATCTAGTTACATTGTGATGAATCGAACACCCATAGAGTTCTGGTGTTGATCATGTTTTGCTCGCGAGAGAGGTTTAGTCAACGGATCTGCGACATTCAGATCCGTATGTACTTTGCAAATTTCTATGTCTCCATCTTGAACATTTTCACGGATGGAGTTGAAACGACGCTTGATGTGCCTGGTCTTCTTGTGAAACCTGGGCTCCTTGGCAAGGGCAATGGCTCCAATGTTGTCACAGAAGAGTTTGATTGGCCCCGACGCATTGGGTATGACTCCTAGGTCGGTGATGAACTCCTTCACCCAAATCGCTTCATGCGCTGCCTCCGAGGCTGCCATGTACTCCGCTTCACACGTAGATCCCGCCACGACGCTCTGCTTGCAGCTGCACCAGCTTACTGCTCCACCATTCAACATATACACGTATCCGGTTTGCGACTTAGAGTCATCCGGATCTGAGTCGAAGCTAGCGTCGACGTAACCCTTTACGACGAGCTCTTCGTCTCCTCCATAAACGAGAAACATGTCCTTTGTCCTTTTCAGGTACTTCAGGATATTCTTGACCGCTGTCCAGTGTTCCTTGCCGGGATTACTTTGGTATCTTGCTACCAAACTTACGGCAAGGTTTACATCAGGTCTGGTACACAGCATGGCATACATAATAGATCCTATAGCTGAAGCATAGGGGATGACACTCATCTCTTCTTTATCTTTTGCCATGGTCGGTGACTGAGCTGAGCTCAATCTCACACCTTTTAACATAGGCAAGAACCCTTTCTTGGACTCATCCATTTTGAACTTTTTCAAAATCTTATCAAGGTATGTGCTTTGTGAAAGACCTATGAGGCGTCTTGATCTATCTCTATAGATCTTGATGCCTAATATATAAGCAGCTTCTCCAAGGTCCTTCATTGAAAAACATTTGTTCAAGTAGGCCTTAATGCTGTCCAGAAATTCTATATTATTTCCCATCAGGAGTATGTCATCCACATATAATATGAGAAATGCTACAGTGCTCCCACTCACTTTCTTGTAAACGCAGGCTTCTCCATAAGTCTGCATAAACCCAAACGCTTTGATCATCTCATCAAAGCGAATATTCCAACTCCGAGATGCTTGCACCAGCCCATAAATGGATCGCTGGAGCTTGCATACTTTGTTAGCGTTCTTAGGATCGACAAAACCTTCCGGCTGCATCATATACAGCTCTTCCTTAAGATGCCCGTTAAGGAATGCCATTTTGACGTCCATCTGCCATATCTCATAATCAAAGTATGCGGCAATTGCTAACATGATTTGGACGGACTTAAGCTTCACTACGGGAGAGAATGTCTCGTCGTAGTCAATCCCTTGAACTTGTCGATAACCCTTAGCGACAAGTCGAGCTTTATAGATGGTGACATTACCATCCGCGTCCGTCTTCTTCTTAAAGATCCATTTGTTTTCTATCGCTCGCCGATCATCGGGCAAGTCAGTCAAAGTCCATACTTTGTTTTCATACATGGATTCTATCTCGGATTTCATGGCTTCTAGCCATTTGTTGGAATCTGGGCCCACCATCGCTTCTTCATAGTTCGAACGTTCACCGTTGTCTAACAACATGATTTCCAGGACAGGGTTGCCGTACCACTCTGGTGCGGAACGTGTCCTTGTGGACCTACGAAGTTCAGTAGCAACTTGATCCGAAGTACATTGATCATCATCATTGGTTTCCTCTTCAGTTGGTGTGGGCATCACAGGAACATTTTCCTGAGCTGCACCACTCTCCCGTTCGAGAGGTAGTACTTCATCGAGTTCTACTTTCCTCCCACTTACTTCTTTCGAGAGAAACTCTTTTTCCAGAAAGCATCCGTTTTTGGCAACAAAGACCTTGCCTTCGGATCTTAAGTAGAAGGTATACCCTACAGTTTCCTTAGGGTATCCTATGAAGACACATTTTTCCGACTTGGGTTTGAGCTTTTCAGGTTGAAGTTTCTTGACATAAGCATCGCATCCCCAAACTTTTAGAAACGACAGCTTAGGTTTCTTCCCAAACAATAATTCATACGGTGTCGTCTCAACGGATTTAGACGGTGCCCTATTTAAAGTGAATGTAGCTGTCTCTAGAGTGTATCCCCAAAATGATAGCGGTAAATCGGTAAGAGACATCATAGACCGCACCATATCCAATAGAGTGCGATTATGACGTTCAGACACACCGTTTCGCTGAGGTGTTCCAGGCGGCGTGAGTTGTGAAACGATTCCACATTTCCTTAAGTGTGTGCCAAATTCGTGACTTAAATATTCTCCTCCACGATCTGATCGTAGGAACTTTATCTTTCGGTCACGTTGATTCTCCACCTCATTCTGAAATTCCTTGAACTTTTCAAAGGTCTCAGACTTGTGTTTCATTAAGTAGACATACCCATATCTACTTAAGTCATCAGTGAGAGTGAGAACATAACGATATCCTCCGCGAGCCTCAACACTCATTGGACCGCACACATCGGTATGTATGATTTCCAACAAGTTGGTTGCTCGCTCCATTGTTCAGGAGAACGGAGTCTTGGTCATTTTTCCCATGAGGCATGGTTCGCATGTGTCAAATGATTCATAATCAAGAGACTCCAAAATTCCATCAGCATGGAGCTTCTTCATGCGCTTCACACCAATGTGACCAAGGCGGCAGTGCCACAAGTATGTGGGACTATCGTTATCAACTTTACATCTTTTGGCATCTACACTATGAACATGTGTAATATTACGCTCAAGATTCATTAAGAATAAACCATTGACCATCGGAGCATGACCATAAAACATATCTCTCATATAAATCGAACAACCATTATTCTCAGACTTAAATGAGTAGCCATCTCGTATTAAACGAGATCCAGATATAATGTTCATGCTCAAACTTGGCACTAAATAACAATTATTAAGGTTCAAAACTAATCCCGTAGGTAAATGTAGAGGCAGCATGCCGACTGCGATCACATCGACTCTGGAACCATTCCCGACGCGCATCGTCACCTCGTCCTTTGCCAGTCTCCGTTTATTCCGCAGCTCCTGCTGTGAGTTACAAATATGAGCAACGGCACCGGTATCAAATACCCAGGAGTTACTACGAGTACTGGTAAGGTACACATCAATTACATGTATATCAAATATACCTTTGGTGTTGCCGGCCTTCTTATCCGCTAAGTATTTGGGGCAGTTCCGCTTCCAGTGACCCTTCCCCTTGCAATAAAAGCACTCAGTCTCAGGCTTGGGTCCATTCTTTGACTTCTTCCCGGCAACTGGCTTACCGGGCGCGGCAACCTCCTTGCCGTCCTTCTTGAAGTTCTTCTTACCCTTGCCCTTCTTGAACTTAGTGGTCTTATTGACCATCAACACTTGATGTTCTTTCTTGATTTCAGCCTCTGCTGACTTCAGCATCGAGAACACTTCAGGAATGGTCTTTTCCATCCCCTGCATGTTGTAGTTCATCACAAAGCTCTTGTAGCTTGGTGGGAGCGACTGGAGGATTCTGTCAATGACCGCCTCATCCGGGAGGTTAATATTCAGCTGGGTCATACGGTTGTGCAACCCAGACATCTTCAGGATGTGCTCACTGATAGAACTGTTTTCCTCCATCTTACAACTGTAGAACTTGTCGGAGACATCATATCTCTCGACCCGGGCGTGAGCTTGGAAAACTAGTTTCAGCTCTTCGAACATCTCATATGCTCCGTGATGCTCAAAACGCTTTTGGAGCCCCGGTTCTAAGCTGTAAAGCATGCCACACTGAACGAGGGAGTAATCATCAGCACGAGTTTGCCAAGCATTCATAATGTCTTGGTTCTCTGGGACGGGAGCGTCACCTAGCGGTCCTTGTAGGACATATTGTTTCCTGGCAGCTATGAGGATGATCCTCAGGTTCCGGACCCAGTCCGTATAGTTGCTGCCATCATCTTTTAGCTTGGTTTTCTCTAGGAATGCGTTGAAGTTCATGTTGACATGAGCGTTGGCCATTTGATCTACAAGACATATTTGCAAAGGTTTTAGACTAAGTTCATGATAATTAAGTTCTAATCAAATTATGAACTCCCACTCAGATTAGACATCCCTTTGGTCATCTAAGTGTTACACGATCCGAGTCAACTAGCCCGTGTCCGATCATCACGTGAGACGGACTAGTCATCGTCGGTGAACATCTTCATGTTGATCGTATCTTCCATACGACTCGTGTTCGACCTTTCGGTCTCCGTGTTCCGAGGCCATGTCTGCACATGCTAGGCTCGTCAAGTTAACCCTAAGTGTTTTCGCTGTGTAAAACTGTCTTACACCCGTTGTATGTGAACGTAAGAATCCATCACACCCGATCATCACGTGGTGCTTAGAAGCGACGAACTGTAGCAACGATGCACAGTTAGGGGAGAACACTTCTTGAAATTTTGTAAGGGATCATCTTATTTACTACCGTTGTCCTAAGTAAACAAGATGCATAAACATAATAAACATCACATGCAATTATATAGTTGTGACATGATATGGCCAATATCATATAGCTCCATTGATCTCCATCTTCGGGGCTCCATGATCATCTTGTCACCGGCATGACACCATGATCTCCATCATCATGATCTCCATCATCGTGTCTTCATGAAGTTGTAACGCCAATGACTACTTCTACTTCTATGACTAACGCGTTTAGCAATAAAGTAAAGTAAGTTACATGGCGTTCTTCAATGACACGCAAGTCATACAAAAATAAAGACAACTCCTATGGCTCCTGCCGGTTGTCATACTCATCGACATGCAAGTCGTGAATCCTATTACAAGAACATGATCTCATACATCACAATTCATCATTCATCACAACTTCTGGCCACATCACATCACATGATCAATCGCTGCAAAAACAAGTTAGACGTCCTCTAATTGTTGTTGCATCTTTTACGTGGCTGCAATTGGGTTCTAGCAAGAACGTTTTCTTACCTACGAATAACCACAACGTGATTTTGTCAACTTCTATTTACCCTTCATAAGGACCCTTTTCATCGAATCCGCTCCAACTAAAGTGGGAGAGACAGACACCCGCCAGCCACCTTATGCAACTAGTGCATGTCAATCGGTGGAACCGGTCTCACGTAAGCGTACGTGTAAGGTTGGTCCGGGCCGCTGCATCCCACAATGCCCTTGAAGCAAGAAAAGACTAGTAGTGGCAAGTAAGTTGACAAGATCCACGCCCACAACAAAATTGTGTTCTACTCGTGCAAAGAGAACTACGCATAGACCTAGCTCATGATGCCACTGTTGGGGAACGTTGCAGAAAATTAAAATTTTTCCTACGGTTTCACCAAGATCCATCTATGAGTTCATCTAAGCAACGAGTCAAGGGAGAGAGTTTGCATCTACATACCACTTGTAGATCACGAGCGGAAGCTTGCCAAGGGGATGGTGATGATGGAGTCGTACTCGAACGTGATTCGGATCACCGATGTCCTAGTGCTGAACGGATATCACCTCCGCGTTCAACACACGTACGGGACGGGGACGTCTCCTCCTTCTTGATCCAGCAAGGGGGAAGGAGAGGTTGAGGAAGATTGCTCCAACGGCAGCACGACGGCGTGGTGTAGTTGGTGCAGCAGTACTCCGACAGGGCTTCGCCGAGCACGTACGGAGGAGGAGAGGTGTTGGGGAGGGGAGGGGCTGCGCCTTGAGTTGTGGTGTATTGCAGCCCTCCCCTCACCCCTCTATATATAGGGGAAAGGGCAAGGGGGCCGGCCCTCTAGGGAAAACCCTAGGGGGGGCGGCGGCCAAGGGGTGGGGGGCTTGCCCCCCAAGCAAGGGGGGTGCGCCCCCTTTAGGGTTTCCCCCCAACCCTAGGCGGATGGGCCCAAGGGGGGGGGGGGCGCCAAGCCCACTAGGGGCTGGCTGCTATCCCCACGCAGCCCAAGTGGCCCCCCCGGGAGGGGTGGCCCCTCCCGGTGGACCCCCGGAACCCTTCCGGTGGTCCCGGTACAATACCGATATGACCCCGAAACTTTCCGGTGCCCGTTTAACAACTTCCCATATATAAAACTTTACCTCCGGACCATTCCGGAACTCCTCGTGACGTCTGGGATCTCATACGGGACTCCGAACAACATTCGGTAGTCACATACTAGTCTTCCTAACAACCCTAGCGTCACCGAACCTTAAGTGTGTAGACCCTACGGGCTCGGGAGACATGCAGACATGACCGAGACCACTCTCGGGCAATAACCAACATCGGGGTCTGGATACCCATGTTGGCTCCCACATGCTCCTCGATGATTTCATCGGTTGAACCACGATGTCGAGGATTCGATCAAACCCTGTATACAATTCCCTTTGTCAATCGGTACGTTACTTGCCCGAGACTCGATCGTCGGTATCCCAATACCTTGTTCAGTCTCGTTACCGGCAAGTCACTTTACTCGTACCGTAATGCATGATCCCGTGGCCAACACCTTGGTCACCTTGAGCTCATTATGATGATGCATTACCGAGTGGGCCCAGAGATACCTCTCCGTCATACGGAGTGACAAATCCTAGTCTCGATCCGCATAAAACAATAGATACTTTCGGAGATACCTGTAGTGCACCTTTATAGTCACCCAGTTACGTTGTGACGTTTGATACACCCAAAGCACTCCTACGGTATCCAGGAGTTACACGCTCTCATGGTCAAAGGAAGAGATACTTGACATTGGCAAAGCTCTAGCAAACGAACTACACGATCTTTGTGCTATGCTTAGGATTGGGTCTTGTCCATCACATCGTTCTCCTAATGATGTGATCCTGTTATCAACGACATCCAATGTCCATAGCCAGGAAACCATGACTATCTGTTGATCACAACAAGCTAGTCAACTAGAGGCTCACTAGGGACATATTGTGGTCTATGTATTCACACGTGTATTACGATTTCCGGATAATACAGTTATAGCATGAATAAAAGACTATTATCATGAACAAAGAAATATAATAATAACACTTTTATTATTGCCTCTAGGGCATATTTCCAACAGACTCTGAATGTGAATCTAAACCTAGCTACAAAACACTTGCTAAAATTGCAACTGAACAACAGAATGCTATGGAACATATTCAAAAGTTGCTAGACAAAAGCGATGACCCATTGGACGCGAAAATGACCCAAACTCAGTCCTTAATTGAAGACATTAAAAATCTTCATGTTAAGTACGAGGAACTTGAAAGTCGTCATGAAACGCTCTCAACTTCTCATGAAAAGCTCTCCTATGATTATCTTCAAAGGAAGCAAGATCTTGAGAAATTGAGACTGGTTCATGAAGATCTTCAAAAGGAGAATGAGTCACTCCGCGCTCAACAGATCAGTTCCTCTCAGGAAGGATTTGAGCCACCATGTCTAAAATGTCTTGAGCGTGATAATGCTGTCTCTATTGCTGAATGTTCTACTACTGCTACTATTGCAATATCTTCAACTGCTAATGTGGTAACTAACCCCTCTGCTGAGGATACCACTACTATTGCTAATGAGAATGCCAGGTTGAAGACATTTCTTGAGACAGGAATGTACAAAAGTCTCAAAGGGCATCAGACACTATGTGATGTCCTCAAAAAACAGATTCTGAACCGAAACCCTAGGAAAGAAGGTGTTGGGTTCGAGAGAAAAATGAATGTTGATGGTTCTTACTGGATGCCTGAGCAGTACCTCAAAACCACATGGGTTGCTGCAAAGGGACCTTCAGTGGATCCATCTACCTTATCTGCCTCCTCTTGTGCTAACCCAATTATCATTGATGAATCCTTTGATGCAAACTACAAACTATTCAGGAATCAGAATGGTGAAGTGTTTGCCAGGTATATTGGTACTAACTGCAGGAATGAACCACCTCTTAAGAAGATCTGGGTACCCAAAAGTTGTCTTGAGAGTCTCCCCGTGAATGTCATCATGACACCACTTGGGAAGAAGACAAATCCCAGACCAAAGGCTTCATATGGTCCAAAGGCTTCATACAGACAGAGGACTCACCAAAGTCACCCTAACGCCAATGTTTTATAGGGAAACAATACTCAGACTTTTGAATATGAGCGCGTTTCGTCAAACCGCTATGTTCATATGACCAAGAACTTTTCTGCTTATTCTTATGAGTATTATTCACCCCCTACAAGGCTATTTGCTAAGGCTCTAAAGCCGAAGTTCTCAGATGCTGCACTTAGACTCATTGCTTCTAAGCCACCCCTGAAGATGTGGGTGGTTAAGAAAGCTTAACTCTCTTTTGCAGGGAAAGGTCTCCAGCCAAAAATCAAAGGTGTCTGGTGCTTATGCCGGGGACCTCAAACATCTTGTGGGACGCAAGATAACATGTCCAAATGGTCTTACTATGTACTTCATCCAAGGATTCCTTGACAACCATCCTATTTATCCTAACCAAGATCTAAACTTTCATATTCCTCTTGTTCGTCAAATGTTTCCACTTCACAATACCCTTGGTGAAGCCTATCCCCCAAACTGTACTGTAGGATATGACACCAAAGGCTTCAGAATGGATTATGGATAGTGGATGCACTAACCACATGACTGGTGATCGAAGTCTTCTGATGGATTCAACCCTACGCCTGTCTGACAAAAGTCACATCACATTTGCTGACATTGGTAAAAGCAAGGTATTGGGTCTGGGTAGAGTTGCAATCTCAAAGGATCAACACATGGATAAAGTGATGCTTGTTGAATCCCTTGGTTTCAACTTAATGTCTGTCTCAATGCTTTGTGATCTGAATATGATTGTGATATTTGGAAAATATTTTTGCCTTGTGCTTATGGAATCTGACAAATCTCTAGTCCTTGAAGGGTATCAAAAAGATGATCTATACATTGTAGATTTCTCAGCAGGACCACGGTTGGCCGTATGTCTTCTAGCAAAAGCTTCAGAGTGCCGGCTCTGGCATCAGAGGCTAGGACATGCTGGCATGAGGAACTTGTACACTCTCGCGAAGAAGAAGCATGTCGTGGGTACCGAGGGCGTCAAGTTCAAGAAGGATCATCTGTGTGGTGCTTGTGAAGCTAGAAAGATGACTATGGCCAAGCATCCCTCGAAGACAATCATGACGACATCACATCCCTTCGCGCTGCTTCACATGGACTTATTCGGCGCTACTCACTACTCTACTCTTACTACCACTGCTTGTCTCTATGGCTTCGTCATTGTTGATGATTACTCAAGATATACATGGGTGCATATAATTCTCTACAAGACTGAAGTGCAGGATGTCTTCAGACGATTCACCAATCATGCCATGACGAACTATGGCATAAAGATTAAGCACATCAGAAGTGACAACAACACAGAATTCAAGAACACCGGCCTCGACACTTATCTTGATACACTGGGCATCACTCATGAGTTCTCAGCTCCTTACACACCTCAGCAGAACGTCGTCATGGAGCGCAAGAACAGAACCCTCATCGAGATGGCTCGGATGATGCTTGATGAGTACAAGACTCCAAGGAAGTTCTGGCCTGAAGCCATTGATACTGCATGCCATGTCATCAACCGTGTTTATCTTCATAAGCTTCTAAAGAAGACATCATATGAGCTACTAACTGGTAAGAAGCCAAACGTCAGTTACTTCAGAGTATTTGGTTCTAGGTGCTGGATCAAGGATCCACATCACACTTCAAAATTTGCACCGAAAGCACATGAAGGTTTTATTCTTGGATACAAAAAGGATTCGCACTCCTACAGAGTCTTCAACCTCTTTCATTATAAAGTGGTTGAAACTGTGTATGTGCGGTTCAATGAGACTAACGGCTTGCAAAGGGAGCACCTGCCAAATGTGCTAGATGAAGTCCCTCCTAGTGAATCTATCAAGCTTATGGGTACTGGGGAAATCATTCCTTCAGAATCTCAGGCTGAAGAATAAATAATCATTGCACCAAATCAACCCGAAGACAATGCTCAGCCTGAAGTCAATGCTGAAGCTGAAGACAATGATCTGCAAGGGAAAAATCTTCGTCCAATTCATCCCCGAGTCGCAAATGAAGTACAGATTTAGAAGATAATTGATATCATCAATGCACCTGGTCCACTCACTCGTTCTAGAGCAAGGCGGCTAGCAAATTTCTGTGGGCACTTTGCATTTGTCTCTATATCTGAACCCAAGAAAGTTGCTGAAGCCTTCATGGAACCTGAATGGATTCAAGATATGCAAGAAGAGCTTCATCAGTTTGAGCTGAACAATGTATGGGAATTGGTAAAGCATCCTGATCCTCGCAAGCACAATATCATAGGCACCAAATGGATCTATCGCAACAAACATGATGAGCATGGTCAAGTTGTCAAAAATAAGGCTCGTCTAGTTGCTCAAGGTTACACTCAAGTAGAAGGGATTGACTTTGATGAAACATTCGCTCCTGTGGCAAGGCTTGAAGCCATTCGCATACTGCTAGATGGATGTGAAGAGTGCCTTTCTCAAAGGAAAGATTGAAGAAGAAGTGTATGTTGCACAACCGCCAGGCTTTGAAGATCCAAAACATCCCGATATGGTATACAAGCTCGACAAGGCACTATATGGCCTCAAACAAGCTCCTCGTGCTTGGTATGACACACTCAAAGACTTTCTGAAGAGCAAAGGCTTCAAACCTGGTTCTCTAGATCCTACACTCTTCACGAAGACATATGACGGTGAACTATTTGTGTGCCAAATCTATGTGGATGACATTATCTTCGGCTGCACTGATAAGAGATACAATGATGAGTTTGGGCACATGATGCAAGAGCAATATCAGATGTCTATGATGGGTGAGCTAAAAAATTTCCTCGGTCTTCAAATCCGTCCGCAGAGCAACGGCATTTTCATATCTCAAGAAAAATACCTCAAAGATTGCCTGAAGAAGTTTGGAATGCAATACTGCAAAGGATACATGACGCCAATGCCAACCAAAAGTCATCTGGGCCCTGACGACAATGGTAAAGAGTTCGATCAAAAGGTATACCGCTCCATGATTGGTTCTTTACTTTACTTATATGCATCTAGGCTAGATATAATGCTTAGTGTTTGCATGTGTGCATGATTCCAAGCGGCACCAAAGGAATTGCATCACTTAGCCGTGAAGCGTATTCTTCGATATTTGGCTTACACCCCAACAATAGGATTATGGTATCCAAAGGGCTCAACATTTAATCTGATTGGATATTCTGATGTTGATTATGCTGGTGACAAGGTTGATCACAAGTCCACTTCATGAACATGTCATTTTCTTGGACGATCTCTTGTCTGTTGGTCTTCGAAGAAGGAGAACTGTGTATCACTCTCCACTACTGAATCTGAATACATTGCTGCTAGATCATGCTGTGCTCAGCTCCTCTGGATGAAGCAAACTCTCAAGGACTATGGCATCAACATGAAGAATGTGCCACTCTTCTGCGGCAATGGAAGCGCCATCAAGCTTTCCAAGAATCCAGTTCAGCACTTGAAGACAAAGCACATTCCGATCCGTCATCACTTTCTCAGAGATCATGTCAACAAAGAAGATATTGATATCATTCACATCAACACTGAAGAGCAATTGGCAGATATCTTCACAAAGCCCTTGGATGAGAAAAGGTTTTGCAGGTTGTGGTGTGAGCTAAATATCTTAGAATCCTCAAATGTCCTGTAATTGGACACACATCCTAACGCTTATGCATGTTGATGACTTAGACGTGCAACACACGAAGTAACATATATCTTCAGTCAATGAAGACTTACCCTCTGAGTGTGAATACATTAACGTGGAATTTGAGTTCGGAGCACCACGATAATTGTGTGCCGTGTCTGGGTCTAATACTTCCTATATGGTGGGTAATGCCACCACCAAATTCTTATTGAAGTGTTTCTTTTGGTGTCATGGTTGCATAGTCTTCGCATTTTGTTTGTCTTCATCATTGATTTGACTTGAAGGTTTATCTTCACAATGTTGTTTTGGCCTCTCTCTCTCTATATATATATATATTTGTTTGTGTTCTGTCCTCTACAGTATTCACTTATAGCTATGTCTTCATTCTTGAATCTTTATTGATCTAAGTGAATGTGATCGGACCCTAACCTACTCTGTGCTTCTACCTCAAATTCTATCTGTCCAAATCATATGCATTCTATTGAAACCTGTCGATTGTCTTCTCTGAGTCCTTATCAGCAGAAGACAAAGTGACAAACATTTAAATCTGCTTTTAATGTTGTATTCTTATTGCCTGAATACCGGAGAAGCCGAAACGACCACCCGACAATCCAGGCGTGCGTGGGAACATGGAGCAACTTTCAATGAGTTGCATGTATGCCACGTGTCTCATAGATGTGAACCACCAGGGGCACCTGCGTAATTGCATTGCGCCGCCCTCCTCCTTCTTATAAATACTCCCCTTGTAGTCAATATATGTTCTTCCACCCTCACCACCCCGCTCAAACCCTAGCGCCTCCGCTAGCTTGCGTCGATGCTGGAGAAGAAGCACTTAGCTGCCATGACTTCTTCGACGTCGTCCTCACGCCGGCCACGGACCTCATCCTCTCCGCCGCCACCGTAGGTGTCTTCCGCCGCCAAGTTAGGGTGTGGGAGATTTAACTGCTCGGCCTCTCTTCAAACCTCGTCTAGCAGTTCATCAGTGGTAATTAAATCTTACTTTTTACTGCCTTTTTGATCCGTCAAATCCATCCACTTCAACCAAAAGTGGTTTCTTCTCTTCCAAATCGGGATATGTCCTCATCTGCATCTCATATTATGCCAAGTATGTTCACTTATGCTTCATAACTAGTTAGATTCCTCACTTGTACTTATTCATGGGTTTGTACAAATCTGGAACCAACTCCCTGCAAATAAGGGAATGTCTTCGCATTATGAGGTCAATGTCTTCTAAACTGATTTATCTTCAAAATCTTCTGAGAATGCATATGACCTCTTCCCCTTCCTTCACATCTTTAATGCTGTCATAGGTACATGCCTGTGGGAGAATCCCTTGGTTCTGATAGTCTGCATTCATTTGCAGAATACTTACAACATCACATCGAATCTCCTGAAGCCAGTTCTTGTCTGACCAGCAGATGGAAGCCTTTCACTGTGTTGAAGCCAATTAGTCTGAATATTATGGCTTCAGAAAAGTCTGCACTGAAAGGTGGCAAACAATGCCGTGACAACACTGCACTTGATTTGCCTCCTGATCTATATGAATTGTACAAGTCAGATCCATAGGAAAGTTACACCGAGCGCAAGAACCGGATCCACTGGATCAGAAGATATTGGGCTGAGGAATCATTCAAATATAGGTTTGTGACACCTGACTATGCTGAAAAGAATGCCATCAAGCGCCCCTGTGGTGACTGTCTGTACTGTGATTTGGTGTCAAAGAGCAAGGCTGAAGCCATTGAGCGAAAATTCTATCCTTGTATGGCCAGAGGACCACAGCCTGAAAATGCCAACCCATCCTCTCTCTTATGGTGTTGTGAAGACAATCTTTTCAAGCGCAACTATCAGTTTGCAAAAGATTCAGCTGTCAAGAACCAAAAGGAGTTTGGCCTCAACTTTAACCCTGGCCCCTACACTCCAAGATCTGATGGGACTTGTGAAGCTAATGAGAACATAATTGGCTCCTTCGCCAATTTTGACGGGCTTCTGTCTCACATTGCTGCCTAGAGAGCAGTTGTGGAGCAATTTGCTGGAGAAGTTGATTCTGATGATGCTCCCTCACCCCCAAAGGAGAAAAAGAAGAAGGCAAAAGCTTCAAAGCCATCTGCTTCACCAAAAGCTTCAAGTAGGAAGCCTCTGAATACTGCACCGCCTGAATCCAATGTGTAGTCTGAAGATTTATCTCGCGTCTCCAAGAGGACCAAGAAGCCATTGCCCAAGAAGGCCACTGGGCAACCCCTGACTCCATTTGCTATTCTACGCAACAAAGATGACACCATTGATCTGTCCAGCGATGAAGATCTTGGTGATGATGCTCTTGAGATGCTTATCAAGAGCAAGCAAGAGGCAGAAATCTTCAATGATCTACCCCTCTTTGATGTCGATGAGTGGTTCGACGACCAACGCATCAGTATTGATGATCTTCAGCTTCCGATGGACATCAGCGTCACATTCCACGGAGCCATTGCTAGTGAGTTGGCCTTAGCTCAGAAGATTGTCGAGCTCAAGAACAAAATCGATTATGAGAAGGCTCACTTCAAGAAGAACATGGCCAAGCTCAGCGTGGTAGATGTTCAAATCTTCAAGAAGATGTTGCATGGCCTCAAGGAAGAGTTTCACAAGAAGCGCAATGAAGCTAAGGGCTCACGAGAGCGCATGAAATACTTCGCTCAGAAATGTGTTCAAGCACACAATGAAGCTGAGAAGCGCAAAGCTCTTGGGCGCCCTGGCATCGATCCCGGGATGGCTGCCAAACAAAAGAAGCCTGCTGTGACACACACTGAAGCACTAAGGCAGGAAAAACCTCGCATTGTCTTCCCTACCAGCATGACAGGCTTGAAGCCTAAGGTCACCTCAGCAGCTTCAGAGCTGAAGAAAACAAGGGCAGCTGAAGCCGAAGCCAAGAAGCGCAAGCTCAAGGATGCATCTAACGATGCCCCTTCCAAGAAAAAGTTGAAGACTAAGGGAACTAAGTCTTTAAAGAAAGAGCATGTTGCGGCCTCTTAACCTCTCATTATTGAACCCATCTCTGTTGCTCTTCCAGCTGCCACCAACCAAGATCGTCGTATTGTGATCCACCAGCCTGCTTCCACAGAGGCTCATGAATATGAACAAGTTCCAGCTGTTGACCCCAACGCAGCTGAAGACATTGGTCGTGAAGACAATGTTGTTGATGATGAAGTCCTTCCTCATCTCGAGCACCAGTTGGTATCATCGCCTGCTCCAAAGAGCAGTGAATACATAAGCATTGGTCGTCCATTGACACCAATTGCTCAAGATGATTCCTGGGCTGAGCGCCCGCAAGAAGAAACACCAGTTCAAGATGAGACACCCCACACTCCACCAGCTCAAGTTACCTGTCCGGTACTTAATGACGACAACTAGATGGAGACCACTCCATCTCCAAAGGTGTCGCCCATGTTTCAACGGCTTCGCAAAGGTCTTAGGCCATCAGTCTCCATGTCCACCATCCCAGAAGAAGATTCACAACAATCCATCTCAGTGGCACGTCAAGTGTTCCCTAAAGAGAATCCTTCTGTGACGGTTCCAGCGTCTGAAGCTAAAGCTGCTGAAGACATTCAGGCTGCATTAGTCAAAGAAGAAGAAAGAAGCGAAGAAAGAGAAAGAGTTGCCACACCCCCTGTCACAGACCAAGTCATTCTCGAGGAGAATGTGATTGTACCAGACCCTCCGGTTCTGCATCGAACGGAGGTTGAAAACACTGAGGCTGCCACAAATACTGCCACTGACGCCAATGACGTTGTCATGGCTGAGGACAATGTGGAGCCTGAAGCTAATGTGGTGCCTGAAATCACTGTGAATGTTGAAGCCCATGTACCACCACCAAGGCCTCACACAATTGAACAGGCCTACGATCACGGCTAGCTTGTCACAGTGAGATGGCCCATTTTGGTTCCTCCCACAGCTCCCGGACCACAATATGACTATCATGTGGAGCAACGACCACAAGTTCAGAAGCCAAAGCCTAGGCTGCCAAGGCTTCCAGGTGCTGCTACATCGCCAGGATCTTTCAGTGTCACCAGCTTTAGAGCACACAATACATTCTTTGACAGTGCCAAGAACCCATAATCGAAGCCAAAGATCTCTTCCGATCGCTTTTGGAGCCATTAACAGCGCAACTACTACTCATGTATCCTCTACAATCAAGAGAGATTTTTTCCTCACATGCGTCTTGATTGTGAAGCTGTTGCTGGGCTGCCCTATCTTGAAGAAGCACTTGACTGCTTTCGGGATGCTGGTCTTCTGCAATTTTTCACTGTCAAAGAGCACTAGAATGAAGAGCTTCTACTGCAGTTCTATGCTACTCTTCACATTTGTGGCTACAACAGGGATCTGAAGACATGGATCCTCGAGTGGATGACAGGAGATGTGCACCATGAAGCCAAAGCTCAAGACATCATCGAGCTTACCTCACTACCCACTCCAAGTGAATTGTATGAGCCTGGTTGTCAGCGTCACAGAGAAGAACTGCAGAGTATCTTTTAGAGGCCTGAACCCAATATGAGTCAGATGCTCAGTATGATGAAGCCATTGCCTCAAGATGTAGAATATCCCAAGGAATTCTTCATCAAGGACCTCGAGTACTTGCCCCGCACAGTCTATCATATACCGAGGCGTACTCTATGGCCAATCAAGGGACATTCTTCCGAAGCCAAACTTGAAGGAGCCATGAAGACTTTGGTATTTTATATTGCCAATGGCATCAGATTCAACTCCCAGGATTTCTTCATCAGGCAACTTGCTGCATCTGGGATTGATCTATTTGCCCTGAAGTTTTATGCTCCATGGGTGATGCGCCTGATCAAACACCATTCCTCTATCGACTATCAGCCCTCTACACGCAACCATCTTGTCTTTTTGCCTAAGGTTGATTTGTACATTGAAGCCATCTACCCCGAGCCTGCTAAGGAGACGCTATATCTTCATAATATTGATCATCAAAGCTTCAGCCAACCAATAGAAGGAATTCATGTCCCCAATGCTGCGACTCCTGCTTATCCTCTGGATGGCAATGTGCGTATGCCTCATCGTGCCAATACCGAAGCCATTGCTAGTACAATTGCCCAAAGGCCTCGGAAGCGTTCTCGTGTACTCAATGACAGAGAGCTGCTTGTGGCCTTACATCAGAAGCAGGACAAGAACCACGACTGGCTAAAGCGTCAGATGCGGAGTCTCTTGGTGGATGTCAATCGCATTCGAAACCTGGCCACCAAGAACTCATTTGTTGCCCATGAAACCTCTCTGTGGTCCTGGAAGAGCCTCACCCTACTATGGTCTGAAGACGATCTTCGTGAAGATGGCTTCACCGAGGGCTTCAAGTTTGACTCCAGGCCTCCACAAAATGCAAGCTGGCGTCACACTCCCTCACTTGAAGATTCTGAATATTCATCTTCGGTTGCTATTGTTGTTGCGAATGTCGTCGATGAAGAAGACGATGCCACTTCACCAACCAAGGCTACACTGCATCTTGACACTGCAACAGGCCCTTCTACACCACCAAACTCCAACGCCGACCCTGCTCCAGCATCTTCTCCTTCTGGGAACGAGTAGATGCTCTGTGTCTTCAAACCTTTTTGGTCATTACTAACAAAAGGGGGAGAAGCATATGTGTTGATAGTCTTCAAGAGGGTCCTTATGGGTGGTTGCATTATTTTTTGCCAAGTCTTTACAACTCTCATCTTTTGATACATTTGGTTCTTTGAGTTGTAACACTTAACCTCGATGGTCGTCTACTACTTTTTTTGCTACTCTGTGATGCGATGATAAATTCCGTATGAAGTCATTCTGGATACGTCCATTTTCCATTATGCATATCATTATCTTCATTATCTTCATATATGCGTAATGCATTGTCTTCACACTTTGAAGATGGCCTCCACAAAGCAAAACCTGCCATGTGCATTTGCATTCAAAAGCAAATCATTTATATGCACATCTTCAGGGGGAGCCTCATCATATGTATGAAGACAATACTCACAACACTGAACTTTCACATACTTTTATCCCCGTTGAAAACTTCAACCAGTTTGTCATCAATCACCAAAAAGGGGGAGATTGTAAGTGCATCTAGTGCCACCCCTAGTTGGTTTTGGATTATTGACGACAAACTTGGTTGAGGGACTAATGTGTTTGTGAGAATTGCAGGATAACACATGTAGTAGTCCCATATTGATTCGGTTTACCTACCAGAGACGACCCCTAAAAATGTGTGAAGACATTGAAGACAATGGTGGTCTGTGAAGATATTCACATTGAAGACTATGACATGAGAAGACATCGCATGAATACTATGGAGTGCGAAGACATAGTTGTTCGTAGTTTCCTTTTCTTCTTTGTTGAGTCATAGGAACCACCGTACTGTTAAGTGGGGTCCAAGTGAACAAAGTCAGAGTGACTGAAGTGATGCTCAACCAAATCCTATGTCTTCGAGTGAAGACAATGAGAGCAAATCTTATCCAGAGCTAGATGAGTCAGCTTTACTTGTTGCCCAAGTCAAGCTGCCGCGTGTGTTTGAAATCTGACCGTTGGACACGTGTCAGTTCCTTAGTGACCCAGGGTCATTTTGGACGAATCAGGTCGGGTTGCCTCATGGCTATAAATAGCCCACCCCCTACACCATAAATTGGTGGCCGCTCAGAGTTAGTGCATGGCTTTTGTCGTTTGAGAGCAACCCACCTCCAAAGCCTTTGAGAGAGTAATCCTTGCGAGGACAAAGCACAAAACACCCACAGCCAAAGAGTATTAGGCATCACTGAAGTCTTTCTGTCCGCGTGATCTGAAGACTTATTACACTTGAGGACTGTGAATCCTCCAGCCAGTTAGGCGTCACGTTCTAAGCATCCAAGAGTCATTGTGGATTGCCAGTGAACGAAGTCTGTGAAGGTTTGGAAGTCTCCCTTGAAGACTTACCAGAGTGATTGGGTGAGGACTAAGTGTTCTTAGCTCAAGGGGAATAAGGTGAAGACGCGGTCTTTTGAGTTGAATCTCAGCCTCCCTAACCAGACGCACAGTTGTCATAGCAACTGGAACTGGTCCAACAAATCCTTGTCCTCTCTGAGCAACCGGTTCTATCTTTCACCTCTCTTTACTTACAGTTTGTCTTCGTGAAGTCATTGCCAATTTGTCTAATCTGATTGACTTCACTGAGTAAAGACTGCTTACTGTTTGTCTTCAGACTATCTTCCATCATGATCCTTACTACCTAGCTGTTGATAGTCTTCATGCTTTCACTTCATTGCTTACTTGACTATGGCTTGTCTAGTGTAGTCTACCTTCCGCTGCATATCAATAGGTTCATTTCTAGTGTTTGTCTTCAAAGCACTTGCGTTTTGAAGACGTTCATTAAAAATCGCCTATTCACCCCCCTCTAGTCGAATACTAGCACTTTCACCATGTAATTGCTTTACTTTATCACTAAGCGGTAGCGATAGTCGTAGAAGCAATAGTTGGCGAGACGACAACGATGCTACGATGGAGATCAAGGTGTTGCGCCGGTGATGATGGAGATCATGACGATGCTTCACTGATGGAGATCATAAGCACAATATGATGATGGCCATATCATGTCACATATTTTTTGATTGCATGTGATGTTTATCTTTTATGCATTTTATTTTTGCTTAGTACGGTGGTAGCATTATAAGATGATCCCTTACTAAATTTCAAGGTATAAGTGTTCTCCCTGAGTATGCATCGTTGCTACAGTTCGTCGTGCCGAGACACCACGTGATGATCGGGTGTGATAAGCTCTACGTTCACATACAACGGGTGCAAGCCAGTTTTGCACACACAGAATACTCGGGTTAAACTTGACGAGCCTAGCATATGTAGATATGGCCTCGGAACACTGAGACCGAAAGGTCGAACGTGAATCATATAGTAGATATGATCAACATGGTGATGTTGACCCTTGAAAACTACTCCATCTCACGTGATGGTCGGACATGGTTTAGTTGATTTGGATCACATGATCATTTAGATGACTAGAGGGATGTCTATCTAAGTGGGAGTTCTTAAGTAATTGATTAATTGAACTTTAATTTATCATGAACTTAGTCCTGGTAGTTATTTTGCATGTCTATGTTATTGTAGATCAATGGCCCGTGCTACGATTCCTTTGAATTTTAATGCGTTCCTAGAGAAAGCTAAATTGAAAGATGATGGTAGCAATTGCACGGACTGGGTCCGTAACTTGAGGATTATCCTCATTGCTGCACAGAAGAATTACGTCCTGGAAGCACCGCTAGGTGTACCACCCGCGCCAGCAACTGCAGACATTGCGAATGCCTGGCAGACGCGTGTTAATGACTACTCGATAGTTCAGTATGCCATGCTTTACGGCTTAGAATCGGGACTTCAAAGATGTTTTGAACGTCATGGAGCATATGAGATGTTCCAAGAGTTGAAGTTAATATTTCAAACAAATGCCCGAGTTGAGAGATATGAAGTCTCCAACAAGTTCTATAGCTGCAAAATGGAGGAGAATATTTCTGTCAGAGAACACATACTCAGAATGTCTGGGTATCATAACCACTTGACTCAGCTGGGAGTTAATCTTCCTAATGATAGTGTTATTGACAGAGTTCTTCAATCACTGTCACCAAGCTATAAAGGCTTCGTGATGAACTATAATATGCAAGGGATGACGAAAACGATTCTCGAGCTCTTCGCAATGCTAAAGGTTGCGGAGGTAGAAATCAAGAAGGAGCATCAAGTGTTGATGGTCAACAAGACCACTAACTTCAAGAAAAAGGGCAAATGGAAGAAGGGGAACTTCAAGAAGAACGACAAGTAGCTGCTCAGGAGAAGAAACCCAAGTTCGGAGCTAAGCCTGAAACTGAGTGCTTCTACAGCAAAGGGACTGGTCACTCGTGAAGGAAATATGCCCTAGAGGCAATAATAAAGTTATTACTTATTTCCTTATTTCATGATAAATGTTTATTATTCATGCTAGAATTGTATTAACTGAAAACTTAGTACATGTGTGAATACATAGACAAAACATATTGTCCCTAGTATGCCTCTACTTGACTAGCTCGTTTATCAAAGATGGTTATGTTTCCTAACCATAGACATGTGTTGTCATTTGATGAACGGGATCACATCATTAGGAGAATGATGTGATGGACATGACCCATCCATTAGCTTAGCATTATGATCGTGTTAGTTTCATTGCTACTGCTTTCTTCATGACTTATACATGTTCCTCAAACTATGAGATTATGCAACTCCCGAATACCGGAGGAACACTTTGTGTGCTACCAACCGTCAAAACGTAAAAGGGTGATTATAAAGGTGCTCTATAGGTGTCTCGAAGGTATTTGTTGGGTTGGCATAGATCGAGATTAGGATTTGTCACTTCGTGTTTCGGAGAAGCATCTCTGGGCCCTCTCGGTAATACTCATCACTATAAGTCTTGCAAGCATTGTGACTAATGAGTTAGTTATGGGATGAAGTATTACAGAACGAGTAAAGAGACTTGCCTGTAACGAGATTGAACTAGGTATGATGATACCGGCGATCAAATCTCGGGCAAGTAACATACCGATGACAAAGGGAACATCGTATGTTGTTATGCGGTTTGACCGATAAAGATCTTCATAGAATATGTAGGAACTGTTGGAAATATGCCCTAGAGGCAATAATAAATTATTTATTATTATTATATTTCCTTGTTCATGATAATCGTTTATTATCCATGCCATAATTGTATTGATAGGAAACTCAGATACATGTGTGGGTACATAGACAACACCATGTCCCTAGTAAGCCTCTAATTGACTAGCTCGTTGATCAATAGATGGTTACGGTTTCCTGACCATGGACACTGGATGTCGTTGATAACGGGATCACATCATTAGGATAATGATGTGATGGACAAGACCCAATCCTAAGCCTAGCACAAAGATCATGTAGTTCGTATGCTAAAGCTTTTCTAATGTCAAGTATCATTTCCTTAGACCATGAGATTGTGCAACTCCCGGATACCGTAGGAATGCTTTGGGTGTACCAAACGTCACAACGTAACTGGGTGGCTATAAAGGTGCACTACGGGTATCTCCGAAAGTGTCTGTTGGGTTGGCACGAATCGAGACTGGGATTTGTCACTCCGGTTGACGGAGAGGTATCTCTGGGCCCACTCGGTAGGACATCATCATAATGTGCACAATGTGACCAAGGGGTTGATCACGGGATGATGTGTTACGGAACGAGTAAAGAGACTTGCCGGTAACGAGATTGAACAAGGTATCGGCATACCGACGATCGAATCTCGGGCAAGTACAATACCGCTAGACAAAGGGAATTGTATACGGGATTGATTGAGTCCTTGACATCGTGGTTCATCCGATGAGATCATCGTGGAACATGTGGGAGCCAACATGGGTATCCAGATCCCGCTGTTGGTTATTGACCGGAGAACGTCTCGGTCATGTCTGCATGGTTCCCGAACCGTAGGGTCTACACACTTAAGGTTCGATGATGCTAGGGTTATAGGGAATAGATATACGTGGTTACCAAATGTTGTTCGGAGTCCCGGATGAGATCCCAGACGTCACGAGGAGTTTCGGAATGGTCCGGAAGTAAAGATTTATATATGGGAAGTCCTGTTTTGGTCACCGGAAAAGTTTCGGGTATTATCGGTAATGTACCGGGACCACCGGGAGGGTCCCGGGGGTCCACCAAGTGGGGCCACTGGCCCCAGAGGGTAGCATGGTCCAAGTGTGGGAGGGGACCAGCCCCAGGTGGGCTGGTGCGCCCCCCAACAAGGGCCCAAGGCGCCTAGGGTTTGGGGAGGGGGCTCCTCCACCTTGCTTGGGGGGCAAGTTTCCCCCTCTCCCCCCTTTTGGCCGCCACCCTAGATGGGTTTTGGGGGCAGCCGCACCCCTTGGGGTGGGAACCCTAGGGGGGCGCATCTCCCTCCCTCTCCCCTATATATACTTGAGGTTTTGGGGCTGCCATACATAAGAGTTTCCACCTCTCCCTGGCGTAGCCCTACCTCTCTTTCTCCTTGTCTCTCGCGGTGCTTGGCGAAGCCCTGTTGGATTACCACGCTCCTCCATCACCATTGTGCTGCTTCTGGATGGAGTCTTCCTCAACCTCTCCCTCTCTCCTTGCTGGATCAAGGCATGGGAGACGTCACCGGGCTGTACGTGTGTTGAACGCGGAGGTGCCGTCCGTTCGGCACTAGGATCTCCGGTGATTTGGATCACGACGAGTATGACTCCTTCAACCCCGTTCTCTTGAACACTTCCGCTTAGCGATCTACAAGGGTATGTAGATGCACTCTCCTTCTCCTCGTTGCTAGTCTCTCCATAGATAGATCTTGGTGACTCGTAGGAAAATTTTGAATTTCTGCTATGTTCCCCAATAGTGGCATCATGAGCTAGGTCTATTGCGTAGATTCTATGCACGAGTAGAACACAAAATAGTTGTGGGAGTTGATTTTGTTCAATATGCTTACCTTTACTAGTCCAATCTTGTTTCGATGGTATTGTGGGATGAAGCGGCTCGGACCGACCTTACACGTACACTTACGTGAGACAGTTTCCACTGACTAACATGCACTTGTTGCATAAGGTGGCTAGCGGGTGCCAGTCTCTCCCACTTTAGTCGGATCGAATTCGATGAAAAGGGTCCTTATGAAGGGTAAATAGCAATTGGCATATCACGTTGTGGCTTTTGCGTAGGTAAGAAACGTTCTTGCTAGAAACCCATAGCAGCCACGTAAAAAATGCAAACAACAATTAGAGGACGTCTAACTTGTTTTTGCAGGGTATGCTATGTGATGTGATATGGCCAAAAGAATGTGATGAATGATATGTGATGTATGAGATTGATCATGTTCTTGTAATAGGAATCACGACTTGCATGTCGATGAGTATGACAACCGGCAGGAGCCATAGGAGTTGTCTTAATTTATTGTATGACCTGCGTGTCATTGAACAACGCCATGTAATTACTTTACTTTATTGCTAACCGGTAGCCATAGTAGTAGAAGTAATAAGTTGGCGAGACAACTTCATGGAGACACGATGATGGAGATCATGGTGTCATGCCGGTGACGATGATGATCATGGAGCCCCGAAGATGGAGATCAAAAGGAGCAAAATGATATTGGCCATATCATGTCACTATTTGATTGCATGTGATGTTTATCATGTTTATGCATCTTATTTGCTTAGAACGACGGTAGTAAATAAGATGATCCCTCATTAAAATTTCAAGAAAGTGTTCCCCCTAACTGTGCACCGTTGCGAAAGTTTGTCGTTTCGAAGCACCACGTGATGATCGGGTGTGATAGATTCTAACGTTCACATACAACAGGTGTAAGCCAGATTTACACACGCGAAACACTTAGGTTAACTTGACGAGCCTAGCATGTACAGACATGGCCTCGGAACACAAGAGACCGAAAGGTCGAGCATGAGTCGTATGATAGATACGATCAACATGAAGATGTTCACCGATGATGACTAGTCCGTCTCACGTGATGATCGTACACGACCTAGTTGATTCGGATCATGTAATCACTTAGATGACTAGTGGGATGTCTATCTGAGTGGGAGTTCATTAGATGAACTTAATTATCCTGAACATAGTCAAAAGCCCTTTGCAAATTATGTCATAGCTCGCGCTTTAGTTCTACTATTTTAGATATGTTCCTAGAGAAAATATAGTTGAAAGTTGACAGTAGCGATTATGCGGACAGTAGAAGGCTTATGTCCTTAATGCACCGCTCAGTGTGCTGGACCTCGAACGTGGTCTGTGGATGTTGCGAACATCTGACATACACGTTTTGATGACTACATGATAGTTCGGTAACGTTAAATGGTTTAGAATTGAGGCATCAAAGACATTTTTGAAATGTCGCAGAACATATGAGATGTTCCAAGAGCTGAAATTGGGATTTCAGGCTCGTGCCCACGTCAAGAGGTATGAGACCTCCGACGAGTTTTCTTAGCCTGCAAACTAAGGGAGAAAAGCTCAATCGTTGAGCTTGTGCTCAGATTGTCTGAGTACGACAATCACTTGAATCGAGTGGGAGTTGATCTTCCAGATGAGATAGTGATGTTTCTCCAAAGTCATTGCCACCAAGCTGCTAGAGCTTCATGATGAACTATAACATATCAGGGATAGATGATCCTTGAGATATTCGCGATGTTTGATGCCGCGAAAGTAGAAATCAAGAAGGAGCATCAATTGTTGATGGTTAATGAAACCACTAGTTTCAAGAAGGGCAAGGGCAAGAAGGGATACTTCATGAAACGGCAAATCAGCTGCTGCTCTAGTGAAGAAACCCAGGGTTGAACCCAAACCCGAGACTAAGTGCTTCTGTAATGAGGGAACGGACACTGAAGCATAACTACCCTAGATACTTGGTAGATGAGAAGGCTGGCAAGGTCGATAGAAGTATATTGGATATACATTATGTTAATGTGTACTTTACTAGTACTCCTAGTAGCACCAGGGTATTAGATATCAGTTCGGTTGCTAAGTGTTAGTAACTCGAAATAAAAGCTACGGAATAAACGTAGACTAGCTAAAGGTGAGCTGACGATATGTGTTGGAAGTGTTTCCAAGGTTGATGTGATCAAGCATCGCACGCTCCCTCTACCATCAAGATTAGTATTAAACCTAAATAATTGTTATTTGGTGTTTGCGTTGAGCATAGACATGATTGGATTATGTCTATCGCAATACGGTTATTCATTTAAGGAGAATAATGGTTACTCTATTTATTTGAATAATACCTTCAATGGTCTTGCACCTAAAAGGAATGGTTTATTGAATCTCGATCGTAGTGATACACATTTTCATGCCAAAAGATATAAGATAGTAATGATAGTACCACTTACTTGTGGCACTGCCATGTAAGTCATATTGGTATAAAACGCATGAAGAAGCTCCATGTTGATGGATCTTTGGACTCACTCGTTTTTGAAAAGTTTGAGACATGCGAACCATGTCTATTGGTGTATACGCATGAAGAAACTCCATGCAGATGGATCGTTTGGACTCACTTGATTTTGAATCACTTGAGATATGCAAATCATACCACATGGGCAAGATGACTGAAAAGCCTCGTTTTCAGTAAGATGGAACAAGATAGCAACTTGTTGGAAGTAACACATTTTGATGTGTGCAGTCCAATGAGTGCTGAGGCATGCAGTGAATATCGTTATGTTCTTACTTCACAGATGATTTGAGTAGATGTTGTATATTTACTTGATGAAACACAAGTCTGAATTATTGAATGGTTCAAGTAATTTCAGAGTGAAGTTGAAGATCATCGTGACAAGAGGATAAAATGTCTATGATATGATCATAGAGATGAGTATCTGAGTTACGAGCTTTGGCACGCAATTAAGACATTGTGGAAATTGTTTCACAATTAATACCGCCTGGAACACCATAGTGTGATGGTGTGTCCGAACATCATAGTTGCACCCTATTGGATATGGTGCGTACCATGATGTCTCTTATCGAATTACCACTATCGTTCATGGGTTAGGCATTAGAGACAACCACATTCACTTTAATAGGGCACCACGTAATTCCGTTGAGATGACACCGTTATGAACTATGGTTTGGAGAAACCTAAGTTGTCGTTTCTTGAAAGTTTGGGGCTGCGACGCTTATGTGAAAAAGTTTCATCGTGATAAGCTCGAACCCAAAACGGATAAATACATCTTCATAGGATACCTAAAATGGTTGGGAATACCTCCTATCTCAGATCCGGAAGCAAAGTAATTGTTTCTAGAAACGGGTCCTTTCTCGAGGAAAAGTTTCTCTCGAAAGAATTGAGTGGGAGGATGGTGGAGACTTGATGAGGTTATTGAACCATCACTTCAACTAGTGTGTAGCAGGGCACAGGAAGTTGTTCCTGTGGCACCTACACCAATTGAAGTAGAAGCTTATGATAGTGATCATGAAACTTCGGATCAAGTCACTACCAAACTCATAGGTCGACAAAGATACGTATTACTCCATAGTGGTACGTAATCCTGTCTTGGAGGTCATGTTGCTAGACAACAATGAACCTACGAGCTATGGAGAAGCGATGGTGGGCCCGGATTCCGACAAATGGCTCGAGGCCATAAAATCCGAGAGAGGATCCATGTATGAAAACAAAGTGTAGACTTTGGAAGAACTACTTGATGGTCGTAAGGCTGTTGGGTACAGATGGATTTTAAAAGGAAGACGGACAATGATGGTAAGTATCACCATTAAGAAAGCTCGACTTGTCGTTAAGATGTTTTCCGACAAGTTCAAGGAGTTGACTACGGTGAGGCTTTCTCACTCGTAGCGATGCTAAGAGTCTGTTGGAATTGGATTAGCAGTTATTGCATTATTTATGAAATCTTGCAGATAGGATCTCAAAAACATTGTTTCCTCGACAATTTTCTTGAGGAAAGGTTGTATGTGATACAACCAGAAGGTTTTGACAATCCTGAAAGACGCTAACAAGTATGCAAAGCTCCAGCAATCCTTCTAAGGACTGGAGTAAGCATCTCGGAGTTGGAATGTACGCTTTGATGAGATGATCAAAGATTTTGGGTTTATACAAAGTTTATGAGAAACTTGTATTTCCAAAGAAGTGAGTGGGAGCACTATAGAATTTCTGATGAGTATATGTTGTTGACATATTATTGATCAGAAATGATGTAGAATTTCTGGAAAGCATATAGGGTTATTTGAAAAGTGTTTTTCAATAGAAAACCTGGATTAAGCTGCTTGAACATTGAGCATCAAGATCTATGAGGATAGATCAAAAACCGCTAAATGGTACTTTCAAATGAGCACATACCTTGACATGATCTTGAAGGTGTTCAAGATGGATCAGTCAAAGAAGGAGTTCTTGCCTGAGTTGTAAGGTATGAAGTTAAGAGTTAAAGCTCGACCACGGCAGAAGAGAGAGAAAGGACGAAGGTCGTCCCCTATGCTTCAGACGTAGGCTCTATAGTATGCTATGCTGTGTACCGCACCGGAAGTGTGCCTTGCCATGAGTCAGTCAAGGGGTACAAGAATGATCCAGGAATGGATCATTGGACAGCGGTCAAAATTGTCCTTGGAGTAAATAAGGACATGTTTCTCGATTATGGAGGTGATAAAGAGTTCGGCGTAAAGGGTTACGTCGATGCAAGCTTTAACACCTATCCGAATGACTCTGAGTAGCAAACCGGATACGTATAGTGGAGCAACCATTTGGAATAGCTCCAAGTGGAGCGTGGAAGCAGCATTTACAATATGACCTAGAGATTGCGAAATACATACGGATCTGAATGTTGCAGACCCGTTGACTAAAACCTCTCTCACAAGCAAAACATGATCAAACCCCAGAACTCATTGAGTCTTAATCACATGGTGATGTGAACTAGTTTAGTGACACTAGTAAACTCTTTGGATGTTGGTCACATGGCGATGTGACCTATCAGTGTTAATCACATGGCGATGTGAACTAGATTATTGACTCTAGTGCAAGTGGGAGACTGTTGGAAATATGCCCTAGAGGCAATAATAAATTAGTTATTATTATTATATTTCCTTGTTCATGATAATCGTTTATTATCCATGCTATAATTGTATTGATAGGAAACTCAGATACATGTGTGGGTACATAGACAACACCATGTCCCTAGTAAGCCTCTAGTTGACTAGCTCGTTGATCAATAGATGGTTACGGTTTCCTGACCATGGACATTGGATGTCGTTGATAACGGGATCACATCATTAGGAGAATGATGTGATGGACAAGACCCAATCCTAAGCCTAGCACAAAGATCGTGTAGTTCGTATGCTAAAGCTTTTCTAATGTCAAGTATCATTTCCTTAGACCATGAGATTGTGCAACTCCCGGATACCGTAGGAATGCTTTGGGTGTACCAAACGTCACAACGTAACTGGGTGGCTATAAAGGTGCACTACGGGTATCTCCGAAAGTGTCTGTTGGGTTGGCACGAATCGAGACTGGGATTTGTCACTCCGGTTGACGGAGAGGTATCTCTGGGCCCACTTGGTAGGACATCATCATAATGTGCACAATGTGACCAAGGGGTTGATCACGGGATGATGTGTTATGGAACGAGTAAAGAGACTTGCCGGTAACGAGATTGAACAAGGTATCGACATACCCTCAGGCAAGTACAATACCGCTAGACAAAGGGAATTGTATACGGGATCGATTGAGTCCTTGACATCGTGGTTCATCCAATGAGATCATCGTGGAACATGTGGGAGCCAACATGGGTATCCAGATCCCGTTGTTGGTTATTGACCGGAGAACGTCTCGGTCATGTCTGCATGGTTCCCGAACCCGTAGGGTCTACACACTTAAGGTTCGATGACGCTAGGGTTATAGGGAATAGATATACGTGGTTACCGAATGTTGTTTGGAGTCCTGGATGAGATCCCAGACGTCACGAGGAGTTCCGGAATGGTCCGGAGGTAAAGATTTATATATGGGAAGTCCTGTTTTGGTCACCGAAAAAGTTTCGGGTATTATCGGTAACGTACCAGGACCATCGGGAGGTTCCCGGGGGTCCACCAAGTGGGGCCACCGGCCCCAGAGGGTAGCATGGGCAGAGTGTGGGAGGGGACCAGCCCCAGGTGGCCTGGTGCGCCCCCCACAAGGGCCCAAGGCGCCTAGGGTTTGGGGAGGGGGCTCCTCCACCTTGCTTGGGGGGCAAGTTTCCCCCTCTCCCCCCTTTTGGCGCCACCCTAGATGGGTTTTGGGGGCAGCCGCACCCCTTGGGGTGGGAAACCTAGGGGGGCGCATCCCCCTCCCTCTCCCCTATATATACTTGAGGTTTTGGGGTTGCCATACATAAGAGTTTCCACCTCTCCCTGGCGCACCCCTACCTCCCTTTCTCCTTGTCTCTCGCGGTGGTTGGTGAAGCCCTGCTGGATTACCACACTCCTCCATCACCACCACGTCGTTGTGCTGCTGTTGGATGGAGTCTTCCTCAACGTCTCCCTCTCTCCTTGCTGGATCAAGGCATGGGAGACGTCACCGGGCTGTACGTGTGTTGAACACGAAGGTGCCGTCCGTTCGGCACTAGGATCTCCGGTGATTTGGATCACGACGAGTACGACTCCTTCAACCCCGTTCTCTTGAACACTTTCGCTTAGAGATCTACAAGGGTATGTAGATGCACTCTCCTTCTCCTCGTTGCTAGTCTCTCCATAGATAGATCTTGGTGACTCGTAGGAAAATTTTGAATTTCTGCTACGTTCCCCAACAGGAACCAATATGAGCATCCAGGTTCCGCTATTGGTTATTGACCGGAGATGTGTCTCGGTCATGTCTACATAGTTTTTGAACCCGTAGGGTCCGCACGCTTAACGTTCGATGACGATTGGTATTATGAGTTTATGTGATTTGATGTACCGAAGGTTGTTCGGTGTCCTGGATGAGATCACGGACATAACGAGGAGTCTCGAAATGGTCGAGACATAAAGATTGATATATTGGACCATGTTATTCCGACACCGGAAATGTTCCAGATAGTTTCGAATAAAACCGGAGTGCCGGAGGGTTACCGGACCCCCCCCCCCCGGAAGTAATGGGCCTTAGTGGGCCTTTAGGAGAGAGAGAGGGCTGCACCAGGAGGTGGCGTGTGCCCCCCTCCAAGGGGAGTCCGAATAGGACTAGGGGAGGGGGGCGCGGCCCCTCTTTCCCTCTCCCTCCCCTCTCCTTCCTTCTCCTCCTAGTTGGACTAGGAAAGGGGGGAACCTACTCCTACTTGGAGTAGGACCCCCCCCCTTGGGCGCGCCCCTTGTGGCCGACCGGCCCCCTCCTCTCCTCCTTTATATACGGGGGAGGGGGCACCCCAAAGACACAAGTTGATCTTTAGCCGTGTGCGGTGCCCGCCTCCATAGTTTTCCACCTCGGTCATATCGTCGTAGTGCTTAGGCGAAGCCCTGCACCGGTAACTTCATCATCAACATCACCACGCCGTGGTGCCGACGGAACTCTCCCTCGGCCTCAACTGGATCTAGAGTTCGAGGGACGTCACCGAGCTAAACGTGTGCAGATCACGGAGGTGCCGTGCGTTTGGTACTTGATCGGTTGGATCACGAAGACGTTTGACTACATCAACCGCATTACTCAACGCTTCCGCTTTCGGTCTACGAGGGTACGTGGACACACTCTCCCCTCTCGTTGCTTTGCATCACCTAGATAGATCTTGCGTGATTGTAGGATTTTTTTTTGAAATTACTGCGTTTCCAATGGCATCCGAGCCAGGTGTATGTGTAGATGATATTTGCACGAGTAGAACACAAAGAGTTGTGGGCGATAATAGTCATACTGCTTACCACCAACGTCTTACTTTGATTCGGCGGTATTTTTGGATGAAGCGGCCCGGACCGACATTACAGTACCGCGTTCATGAGACTGGTTCTACCGACATGCTTATGCACATAGGTGGATGGCGGGTGTCTTTTTCTCCAACTTTAGTTGAATCGAGTTTGACTACGGCTGGTCCTTGTTGAAGGTTAAAACAACACACTTGACGAAAAATCATTGTGGTTTTGATGTGTTGGTAAGAACGGTTCTTGCTAGAAGCCCGTAGCAGCCACGTAAAACTTGCAACAACAAAGTAGAGGACGTCTAACTTGTTTTTGCAGGGCTTGCTGTGATGTGATATGGTCAAGGCATGATGTGACATAAATTTTTGTATGAGATGATCATGTTTTGTAACAAAGTTATCGGCAACTGGCAAGAGGCATATGGTTGTCGCTTTATTGTATGCAATGCAATCGCCATGTAATTGTTTTACTTTATCACTAAGCGGTAGCGATAGTCGTAGTAACAATAGTTGGCGAGACGACAATGATGCTACGATGGAGATCAAGGTGTCGCGCCGGTGATGATGGAGATCATGACGATGCTTCAGTGATGGAGATCATAAGCACAAGATGATGATGGCCATATCATGTCACATATTTTGATTCCATGTGATGTTTATCTTTTATGCATCTTATTTTTCTTAGTACGGTGGTAGCATTATAAGATGACCCCTTACTAGATTTCAAGGTATAAGTGTTCTCCCTGAGTTTGCACCGTTGCTACAGTTCGTCGTGCCGAGACACCATGTGATGATCGGGTGTGATAAGCTCTATGTTCACATACAACGGGTGCAAGCCAGTTTTGCACCCGCAGAATACTCGAGTTAAACTTGGCGAGCCTAGCATATGCAGATATGTCCTCGGAACACTAAGATCGAAAGGTCGAACGTGAATCATATAGTAGATATGATCAACATAGTGATGTTCACCATTGAAAACTACTCCATCTCACGTGATGATCGAACATGGTTTAGTATATTTGGATCACGTGATCATTTAGATGACTAGAGGGATGTCTATCTAAGTGGGAGTTCTTAAGTAATATGATTAATTGAACTTTAATTTATCATGAACTTAGTCCTGATAGTTATTTTACATGTCTATGTTATTGTAGATCAATGGCCTGTGCTACCGTTCCTTTGAATTTTAATGCGTTCCTAGAGAAAGCTAAGTTGAAAGATGATGGCAGCAACTACACGGACTGGGTCCGTAACTTGAGGATTATCCTCATTGCTGCACAGAAAAATTACGTCCTGGAAGCACCGTTGGGTGCCAGGCCTGCTGCAGATGCTACTGATGACGTTAAGAACGTCTAGCAGAGCAAAGCTAATGACTACTCGATAGTTCATTGTGCTATGCTTTATGGCTTAGAATCAGGACTTGAAAGACGTTTCGAACGTCATGGAGCATATGAGATGTTCGAAGAATTGAAGTTAATATTTCAAGCAAATGCCCGAGTTGAGAGATATGAAGTCTCCAACAAGTTCTACACCTGCAAAATGGAGGAGAATAGTTCTGTCAGTGAACACATACTCAGAATGTCTAGGGTACCATAACCACTTAACTCAGCTGGGAGTTAATCTTCTTGATGATAGTTTCATTGACAGAGTTCTTTAATCATTGCCTCCAAGCTATAAAGGCTTCATGATGAACTATAATATGCAAGGGATGAACAAGACTATTCCCGAGCTCTTCGCGATGCTAAAGGCTGCGGAGGTAGAAATCAAGAAGGAGCATCAAGTGTTGATGGTCAACAAGACCACTAGTTTCAAGAAAAAGGGCAAAGGGAAGAAGGGGAACTTCAAGAAGAATGGCAAAAAGGTTGCTGCTCAAGAGAAGAAACCCAAGTCTGGACCTAAGGCTGAAACTGAGTGCTTCTACTGCAAAGGGACTGGTCACTGGAAGCGGAACTACCCCAAGTATTTGGCAAATAAGAAGGATGGCAAAGTGAAAGGTATATTTAATATACATGTTATTGATGTGTACCTTACTAATGCTCGTAGTAGCGCCTGGGTATTTGATACTGGTTCTGTTGCTCATATTTGCAACTCGAAACATGGGCTATGGATTAAACGAAGATTTGCTAAGGACGAGGTGATGATGCGTGTCGGAAATGGTTCCAAGGTCGATGTGATCGCCGTCGGCACGCTATCTCTACATCTACCTTTGGGATTAGTTTTAGACCTGAATAATTGTTACTTGGTGCCAGCGTTGAGCATGAACATTATATCTGGATCTTGTTTGATGCGAGATGGTTATTCATTTAAATCAGAGAATAATGGTTGTTCTATATATATATGAGTAATATCTTTTATGTTCATGCACCCTTGCTGAGTGGTTTATTTTTGTTAAATCTCGATCATGGTGATACACATGTTCATAATATTGAAGCCAAAAGATGCAAAGTTGATAATGATAGTGCAACTTATTCGTGGCACTGCCGTTTAGGTAATATTGGTGTAAAGCGCATGAAGAAACTCCATGCTGATGGGCTTTTGGAATCACTTGATTATGAAACACTTGGTGCTTGCGAACCATGCCTCATGAGCAAGATGACTAAAACTCCGTTCTCCGGAACAATGGAACGAGCTACTGACTTATTGGAAATAATACATACCGATGTATGCAGTCCAATTAGTGTTGAGGCTCATGGCGGGTATCATTATTTCCTTACCTTCACAGATGATTTGAGCAGATATGGGTATATCTACTTAATGAAGCATAAGTCTGGAACATTTGAAAAGTTCAAAGAATTTCAGAGTGAAGTGGAAAATCCTCATAACAAGAAAATAAAGTTTCTACGATCTGATCGTGGAGGAGAATATTTGAGTTATGAGTTTGGTCTTCATTTGAAACAATGTGGAATAGTTTCGCAACTCACGCCACCTGGAACACCACAGCGTAATGGTGTGTCTGAATGTCGTAACCGTAATTTATTGGATATGGTGCGATCTATGATGTCTCTTACTGATTTACCGCTATCATTTTTGGGTTATGCTTTAGAAACGGCTGCATTCATGTTAAATAGGGCACCATCAAAATCTGTCGAGACGACGCCTTATGAATTGTGGTTTGGCAAGAAACCAAAGTTGTCGTTTCTCAAAGTTTGGGGCTGCGATGCTTATGTGAAAAAGCTTCAACCTGATAAGCTCGAACCCAAATCGGAGAAGTGCGTCTTCATAGGATACCCAAAGGAAACTGTTGGGTACACCTTCTATCACACATCCAATGGCAAGATGTTTGTTGCTAAGAATGGATCCTTTCTAGAGAAGGAGTTTCTCTCGAAAGAAGTGAGTGGGAGGAAAGTAGAGCTTGATGAGGTAATTGTACCTTCTCCCAAATCGGAAGGTAGTTCATCACAGAAATCAATTCCAGTGATTCCGACACCAATTTGTGAGGAAGCTAATGATGATGATCATGAAACTTTAGATCAAGTTACTACAGAACCTCGTAGGTCTTCCAGAGTACGGTCTGCACCAGAGTGGTACGGTAATCCTATTCTAGAAGTTATGTTACTATACCATGATGAACCTACGAACTATGAGGAAGCGATGATGAGCCCAGATTCCACGAAATGGCTTGAGGCCATGAAATCTGAGATGGGATCCATGTATGAGAACAAAGTGTGGACTTTGGTGGATTTGCCCGATGATCGACAAGCCATAGAAAATAAATGGATCTTCAAGAAGAATACTGACGCTGACGGTAATGTTACTGTCTAGAAAGCTCAACTTGTTGTGAAAGGTTTTCGACAAGTTCAAGGAGTTGACTACGATGAGACTTTCTCACCCGTAGCGATGCTTAAGTCTGTTCGAATCATGTTAGCAATTGCTGCATTTTATGATTATGAAATTTGGCAGATGGATGTCAAAACTACATTCCTGAATGGATTTTTGGAAGAAGAGTTGTATATGATGCAACCAGAAGGTTTTGTCGATCCAAAGGGTGCTAACAAAGTGTGCAAGCTCCAGCGATCCATTTATGGACTGGTGCAAGCCTCTCGGAGTTGGAATAAATGCTTTGATAGTGTGATCAAAGCATATGGTTTTATACATACTTTTGGAGAAGCCTGTATTTACAAGAAAGTGAGTGGGAGCTCTATAGCATTTCTAATATTATATGTGGATGACATATTGTTGGTTGGAAATGATATAGAATTTTTTGGATAGCATAAAAGGATACTTGAATAAGACTTTTCCAATGAAAGACCTTGGTGAAGCTGCTTACATATTAGGCATCAAGATCTATAGAGATAGATCAAGACACTTAATTGGACTTTCACAAAGCACATACCTTGATAAAGTTTTGAAGAAGTTCAAAATGGATAAGTCAAAGAAAGGATTCTTGCCTGTGTTACAAGGTGTGAAGTTGAGTCAGACTCAATGCCCGACCACTGCAGAAAATAGAGAAAAAATGGAAGTCATTCCCTATGCTTCAGCCATAGGTTCTATTATGTATGCAATGTTGTGTACCAGACTTGATGTGTGCCTTGCTATAAGTATAGCAGGGAGGTACCAAGAAATCCAGGAGTGGAGCACTAGACAGCGGTCAAGAACATCCTGAAATACCTAAAAAGGACTAAGGATATGTTTCTCATTTATGGGGGTGACAAAGAGCTCGTTGTAAATGGTTACGTCGATGCAAGCTTTGACACTGATCCGGATGACTCTAAGTCGCAATCCGGATACGTATTTATATTGAATGGTGGAGCTGTGAGTTGCTGCAGTTCCAAGCAGAGCGTCGTGGCGGGATCTACGTGTGAAGCGGAGTACATAGCTGCTTCGGAAGAAGCAAATGTAGGAGTCTAGATGAAGGATTTCATATCCGATCTAGGTGTTATACCTAGTGCATTGGGTCTAATGAAAATCTTTTGTGACAATACTAGTGCCATTGCCTTGGCAAAGGAATCCAGATTTCACAAGAGAACCAAACACATCAAGAGACGCTTCAATTCCATCCGGCATCAAGTCGTGGAGGGAGACATAGATATTTGCAAGATACATATGGATCTAAATGTTGCAAACCCATTGACTAAGCCTCTTCCACGAGCAAAACATGATCAACACCAAGACTCCTTGGGTGTTAAAATCATTATTGTGTAATCTAGATTATTGACTCTAGTGCAAGTGGGAGGCTTAAGGAAATATGCCCTAGAGGCAATAATAAAGTTGTTATTTATATTTCCTTATATCATGATAAATGTTTATTATTCATGTTAGAATTGTATTAACCGGAAACTTGGTACATGTGTGAATACATAGACAAAACATAGTGTCCCTAGTATGCCTCTACTTGACTAGCTCGTTAATCAAAGATGGTTATGTTTCCTAACCATAGACATGTGTTGTCATTTGATAAATGGGGTCACATCATTAGGAGAATGATGTGATGGACAAGACCCATCTGTTAGCATAGCATTATGATTATTACGGTTTCATTGCTACTGCTTTCTTCATGACTTATACATGTTCCTCAGACTATGAGATTATGCAACTCTCTAATATCGGAGGAACACCTTATGTGCTATCAAACATCACAACATAACTGGGTGATTATAAAGATGCTCTACAGGTGTCTATGAAGGTGTTTGTTGGGTTGGCAAGATCGAGATTAGGATTTGTCACTCCGTGTATCGAAGAGGTATCTTTGGGCCCTCTCGGTAATGCTCATCACTATAAGCCTTGCAAGTAATGTGACTAATGAGTTAGTTGCGGGAAGAAGCATTACAGAACGAGTAAAGAGACTTGCCAGTAACGATATTGAACTAGGTATGGTGATACCGACGATGGAATCTCGGGCAAGTAACATACCGATGACAAAGGGAACAACGTATGTTGTTATGCGGTTTGACCGATAAAGATCTTCGTAGAATATGTAGGAGCCAATATGAGCATCCAGATTCGCTATTAGTTATTGATCAGAGGTGTGTCTCGGTCAGTCTACATAGTTCTCGAACCCATAGGGTCCGCACGCTTAACGTTCGATGACGATTTGTATTATGAGTTATGTGTTTTGATGACCGAAGTTTGTTTAGAGTCCCGGATGAGATCACGGACATGACGAGGAGTCTCGAAATGGTCGAGACATAAAGATTGATATATTGGAAGGCTATATTCAGACATCGGAATGGTTTCGGAGAAGTTTGGGTATTTCCCGGAGTACCGGGAGGTTACCGGTACACCCCGGGGAGTTGATGGGCCTTAGTGAGAAGGAGAGGCAGCAGCCAGGAGGTGGCGCACCCCCCCCCCCCAAGACCAGTACGAATTGGACAAGGGGTTGGGGGCGCGGCCCCCCTCTCCCTTCCTTCCCCCTTCTGCTTTAGGTGGAAACCTACTAGGACTTGGAGTCCTAGTAGGATTCCCCTTCTCCCGGCGCGCCTAGCTTGGCCGGCTGGCCTCCCCCTCCCTCCTTTATATACGGGGGCAAGGGGGCACCCTAGAACACACCAAGTTTTGCTTTAGCCATATGCGGTGCCCCCCTCCACAGTTACACACCTCGATCATATCGCCGTAATGGTTAGGCGAAGCCCTGCGCCGGTAACATCATCATCACCGTCGCCACACCGTCATGCTAACAGAACTCACCGTCGTCCTCAACTGGATCAAGAGTACGAGGGACGTCATTGAGTTGAACGTGTGCTGAATGCGGAGGTGCCGTACATTCGGTACTTGGATCGGTTGGATCGCGAAGACGTTCGACTACATCAACCGCATTACTAAACGGTTCCGCTTTCGGTCTACGAGGGTACGTGGACACACTCTCCCGTCTAATTGCTATGAATCTCCTAGATATATCTTGCATGGTCGTAGGAAAATTTTGAAATACTACGTTCCCCAACACTTTCTCCCGCAAATCGAAGACAAATGTGGGGGCTTTACGGGAGTTCGAACAACTGGCACACCTGCTTCAGACCGCCCTGTCCCACCCAAACCTCCTCCTCCCTCATGCACGCGCTTTCCTCTTGGCACCAGCTGCCCGCATCCATGACGCCTTAGAGCGCGCCGCTCCACATTGAAGATGGCTCAGGGCGGACGTGACCTCTCACTGCCTCCGCCATTGAAGTGTCGCGCTTGCCGCCCCCCTCCCCCGCTGCACGCCCAACTAAACAAGGCTTATCGTCGCGTTCAAACGCCTTCATTAAACCCGCATGGAAGCCAAGGAACCTACTCCTGCCGCATGCCAGTTCCCGAGTGGGTCAGCATTGAACACAACGCCGGGCAAGCTCCTCCCCTCCATCGGCTATTTAAAGGAGACCAGACACCGGACAAGAATCACACCACCAAGTTTGCTGCTCCCCATCTCCTCCTTCCATCATTTTTTTCCAGATGGCATCCGATGAGCAGGAAGAGAAATTCTCCGGCATAAAAGCCGGCTGGGTGGCGCATCGAGCCAGCCGAATACGAGTCACGTAGCTCGCTGCTCCACCTCCCTTGCCTAGCCCGACGAAGCAAGTTGTCGTCCCAAGCCAGCACGTGGTTCAACACCTCATCACTCCAAGCCAGGAGTGGTGAGTTGCTCCTGCCCGACACTGAAAGAAGCCGACTGTACGGAGATCGACAAGCCGGTGGCCAGTACGTCAGCGTCCGTCATCAACACCGAGGGAAAGTAGAACACAGGAAGGCCACTACCGGCGCGTCGCCGGCTTGTACAGTCGGTGACCTCTCCAGATCTTTATCTTAGACCATCCTCGGCCCTTGCATGGGCCCCACGAAAGCGGAGGAGCCCCCTTACCCTCTTTGCCACTCCGATGAGCGGCGCAACCGGGCATAGGGAAGGTACGTTGTAAGAATATACCTCCGGGGCTCCCGGTGGTCCGGTGAGCGGGCTGTCGGACATCGGGAAGACAAAGGGATCCGCCGCGGCCCGGCGTCGACTAATTAGTATATCCGTGTAGTGTCAGTGAAATGTTGGAAATATGCCCTAGAGGCAATAATAAAAGGATTATTATTATATTTCCTTGTTCATGATAATTGTCTTTTATTCATGCTATAATTGTATTATCCGGAAATCGTAATACACGTGTGAATACATAGACCACAATACGTCCCTACTAAGCCTCTAGTTGACTAGCTCGTTGGTCAACAGATAGTCATGGTTTCCTGACTATGGACATTAGATGTCGTTGACAACGGGATCACATCATTAGGAGAATGATGTGATGGACAAGACCCATTCCTAAGCATAGCACAAGATCGTGTAGTTCGTTTTGCTAGAGCTTTTCCAATGTCAAGTATCTCTTCCTTAGACCATGAGATCGTGCAACTCCCGGATACCGTAGGAGTGCTTTGGGTGTACCAAACGTCACAACATAACTGGGTGACTATAAAGGTGCACTACAGGTATCTCCGAAAGTGTCTGTTCGGTTGACACGGATCGAGACTGGGATTTGTCACTCAATGTTACGGAGAGGTATCACTGGGCCCACTCGGTAGTGCATCATCATAATGAGCTCAAAGTGACCAAGTGTCTGGACAAGGGATCATGCATTACGATACGAGTAAAGTGACTTGCCGGTAACGAGACTGAACGAGGTATTGGGATACCGACGATCGAGTCTCGGGCAAGTAACATACCGTCTGACAAAGGGAATAGTATACGGGGTTGCTTGAACCCTCGACATCGTGGTTCATCCGATGAGATCATCGAGGAGTATGTGGGAGCCAACATGGGTATCCAGATCCCGTTGTTGGTTATTGACCGGAGAGCCGTCTCGGTCATGTCTGCATGTCTCCCAAACCCGTAGGGTCTACACACTTAAGGTTCGGTGACTCTAGGGTTGTATGAATATGAGTATGCAGCAAACCTAATGTTGTTCGGAGTCCCGGATGAGATCCCGGACGTCACAAGGAGTTCCGGAATGGTCCGGAGGTAAAGAAAACTATATAGGAAGTGTTGTTTCAGCCTTCGGGAAAGTTTCGGGGTCACCCGGTATTGTACCGGGACCACCGGAAGGGTCCCGGGGGTCCACCGGTTGGGGCCACCTATCCCGGAGGGCCCCGTGGGCTGAAGTGGGAGGGGAACCAGCCCCTAGTGGTCTGGTGCCCCCCCCCTTGGGCCCCTCCTGCGCCTAGGGTTGGAAACCCTAGGTGGGGGGGCGCACCACTTGCCTTGGGGGGCACTCCACCCCCCTGGCCGCCGCCCCCCTTGGGAGATTGCATCTCCCAGGGCCGGAGCCCCCTCTAGGGGCCTATATAAAGGAGGGCAGGGGGAGGGCAGCCGCACCCCAAGTCTTGGCGCCTCCCTCCCCCTGCTACACCTCGTCCTCCTCCTGCAGCAGCTTGGCGAAGCCCTGCCGGAGTTCTGCTGCATCCACCACCATGCCGTCGTGCTGCTGGATCATCATCAACCTCTCCTTCCCCCTTGATGGATCAAGACGGAGGAGACGTCACGCTGACCATACGTGTGTTGAACGCGGAGGTGCCGTCCGTTCGGCGCTAGGATCTCCGGTGATAGGATCACGATGTGAACGACTACTTCAACCCCGTTCTTTTGAACGCTTCCGCTCGCGATCTACAAAGTGGTATGTAGATGCATCTCTCCTTTCACTCGTTGCTTAGATGAACTCATAGATGGATCTTGGTGAAACCGTAGGAAAAATTTTATTTTCTGCAACGTTCCTCAACAGTGGCATCATGAGCTAGGTCTATGCGTAGTTCTCTATTGCACGAGTAGAACACAATTTTGTTGTGGGCGTAGATCTTGTCAACTTGCTTGCCGCTACTAGTCTTTTCTTGCTTCAGCGGTATTGTGGGATGAAGCGGCCCGGACCGACCTTACATGTACGCTTACGTGAGACAGGTTCCACCGACCGACATGCACTAGTTGCATAAGGTGGCTAGCGGGTGTCTGTCTCTCCTACTTTAGTTGGAGCGGATTAGATGAAAAGGGTCCTTATGAAGGGTAAATAGAAGTTGACAAAATCACGTTGTGGTTATTCGTAGGTAAGAAAACGTTCTTGCTAGAACCCAATTGCAGCCACGTAAAAGATGCAACAACAATTAGAGGACGTCTAACTTGTTTTTGCAGCAATTGTCATGTGATGTGATATGGCCAGAAGTTGTGATGAATGATGAATGATATATTGTGATGTATGAGATCATGTTCTTGTAATAGGAATCACGACTTGCATGTCGATGAGTATGACAACCGGCAGGAGCCATAGGAGTTGTCTTTATTTTTTGTATGACCTGCGTGTCATTGAAGAACGCCATGTAAATTACTTTACTTTATTGCTAAACGCGTTAGCCATAGAAGTAGAAGTAGTCGTTGGCGTGACAACTTCATGAAGACACGATGATGGAGATCATGATGATGGAGATCATGGTGTCATGCCGGTGACGAAGATGATCATGGAGCCCCGAAGATGGAGATCGAAGGAGCTATATGATATTGGCCATATCATGTCACTACTTTATATAATTGCATGTGATGTTTATTATGTTTATGCATCTTGTTTACTTAGAACGGCGGTAGTAAATAAGATGATCCCTTATAATAATTTCAAGAAAGTGTTCCCCCTAACTGTGCACCGTTGCTAAAGTTCGTCGTTTCGAAGCACCACGTGATGATCGGGTGTGATAGATCCTTACGTTCACATACAACGGGTGTAAGATAGATTTACACATGCAAAACACTTAGGGTTAACTTGACGAGCCTAGCATGTACAGACATGGCCTTGGAACACAAGAGACCGAAAGGTCGAACATGAGTCGTATGGAAGATATGATCAACACGGAGATGTTCACCGATGATGACTAGTCCGTCTCACGTGATGATCGGACACGGCCTAGTCGACTCGGATCGTGTAACACTTAGATGACTAGAGGTATGTCAATCTGAGTGGGAATTCATTCAATAATTTGATTAGATGAACTTAATTATCATGAACTTAGTCTAAAACTTTTGCAAAATATGTCTTGTAGATCAAATGGCAAACGCTCATGTCAACATGAACTTCAACGCGTTCCTAGAGAAAACCAAGCTGAAAGATGATGGCAGCAACTATTCGGACTGGGTCCGGAACCTGAGGATCATCCTCATAGCAGCCAAGAAAGCATATGTCCTAGATGAACCGCTAGGTGAAGCACCCATCCCAGAGAACCAAGATGTTATGAACGTTTAGCAGTCACGTGCTGATGATTACTCCCTCGTTCAGTGTAGCATGCTTTACAGCTTAGAACCGGGGCTCCAAAAGCGTTTTGAGAAACACGGAGCATATGAGATGTTCGAGGAGCTGAAAATGGTTTTTCAAGCTCATGCCCGGGTCGAGAGATATGAAGTCTCCGACAAGTTCTATAGTTGTAAGATGGAGGAAAACAGTTCTGTCAGTGAGCACATACTCAAAATGTCTGGGTTGCACAACCGCCTGTCCCAGCTGGAGATCAACCTCCCGGACGAGGCGGTCATTGACAGAATCCTTCAGTCGCTCCCACCGAGCTACAAGAGCTTTGTGTTGAACTAGAATATGCAGGGGATGATGAAGACCATTCCTGAAGTATTTTCAATGCTGAAGTCAACAGAGGTTGAAATCAAGAAAGAACATCAAGTGTTGATGGTCAATAAGACCACTAAGTTCAAGAAGGGCAAGGGTAAGAAGAACTTCAAGAAGGACGGCAAAGATGTTGTCGCGCCCGGTAAGCCAGTTGCCGGGAAGAAGTCAAAGAATGGACCCAAGCCTGAGACTGAGTGCTTTTATTGCAAGGGGAAGGGTCACTGGAAGCAGAACTGCTCCAAATACTTAGCGGACAAGAAGGTCGGCAACACTAAAGGTATATTTGATATACATGTAATTGATGTGTACCTTACCAGTACTCGTAGTAACTCCTGGGTATTTGATACCGGTGCCGTTGCTCACATTTGTAACTCACAGCAGGAGCTGCGGAATAAGCGGAGACTGGCGAAGGACGAGGTGACGATGCACGTCGGGAATGGTTCCAAGGTCGATGTGATCGCCGTCGGCACGCTACCTCTACATTTACCTACGGGATTAGTTTTAAACCTCAATAATTGTTATTTAGTGCCAAGTTTGAGCATGAACATTGTATCTGGATCTCGTTTGATACGAGATGGCTACTCATTTAAATCCGAGAATAATGGTTGTTCTATTTATATGAGAGATATGTTTTATGGTCATGCCCCAATGGTCAATGGTTTATTCTTAATGAATCTCGAACGTAATGTTACACATATTCATAGTGTGAATACCAAAAGATGTAAAGTTGATAACGATAGTCCCACATACTTGTGGCACTGCCGCCTTGGTCACATTGGTGTCAAGCGCATGAAGAAGCTCCATGCTGATGGACTTTTAGAGTCTCTAGATTATGAATCATTTGACACATGCGAACCATGCCTCATGGGAAAAATGACCAAGACCCCGTTCTCCGGAACAATGGAGCGAGCAACCAACTTATTGGAAATCATACATACTGATGTGTGTGGTCCAATGAGCGTTGAGGCTCGCGGAGGATATCGTTATGTTCTCACTCTCACTGATGACTTGAGTAGATATGGGTATGTCTACTTGATGAAACACAAGTCTGAGACCTTTGAAAAGTTCAAGGAATTTCAGAATGAAGTAGAGAATCAACGTGACCGAAAGATAAAATTCTTACGATCGGATCGTGGAGGAGAATATTTAAGTCACGAATTTGGTACACACTTAAGAAAATGTGGAATCGTTTCACAACTCATGCCGCCTGGAACACCTCAGCGTAACGGTGTGTCCGAACGTCGTAATCGCACTCTATTGGATATGGTGCGATCTATGATGTCTCTTACCGATTTACCGCTATCATTTTGGGGATACGCTCTAGAGACAGCTACATTCACTTTAAATAGGGCACCGTCTAAATCCGTTGAGACGACACCGTATGAATTGTGGTTTGGGAAGAAACCTAAGCTGTCGTTTCTAAAAGTTTGGGGATGCGATGCTTATGTCAAGAAAGTTCAACCTGAAAAGCTCGAACCCAAGTCGGAAAAATGCGTCTTCATAGGATACCCTAAGGAAACCATTGGGTATACCTTCTTCCTTAGATCCGAAGGCAAGATCTTTGTTGCCAAAAACGGTTCCTTTCTGGAAAAAGAGTTTCTCTCGTAAGGAGTAAGTGGGAGGAAAGTAGAACTCGATGAAGTACTACCTCTTGAACCGGAAAGTAGTGCAGCTCAGGAAAATGTTCCTGTGGTGCCTACACCGACTGGAGAGGAAATTAATGATGATGATCAAGGTACTTCGGATCAAGTTGCTACTGAACTTCGTAGGTCCACAAGGACACATTCCACACCAGAGTGGTATGGCAACCCTGTCCTGGAAATCATGTTGTTAGACAACGGTGAACCTTCAAACTATGAAGAAGCGATGGCGGGCCCAGATTCCAAGAAATGGCTAGAAGCCATGCAATCCGAGATAGAATCCATGTATGAAAACAAAGTATGGACTTTGACTGACTTGCCCGATGATCGGCGAGCGATAGAAAACAAATGGATCTTTAAGAAGAAGACGGACGCGGATGGTAATGTCACCATCTATAAAGCTCGACTTGTCGCTAAGGGTTATCGGCAAGTTCAAGGGATTGACTACGATGAGACTTTCTCTCCCGTAGCGAAGCTTAAGTCCGTCTGAATCATGTTAGCAATTGCCGCATACTATGATTATGAGATATGGCAGATGGACGTCAAAACGGCATTCCTTAACGGTTATCTTAAGGAAGAGTTGTATATGATGCAGCCGGAAGGTTTTGTCGATCCTAAGAATGCTAACAAAGTATGCAAGCTCCAGCGATCCATTTATGGGCTGGTGCAAGCATCTCGGAGTTGGAACATTCGCTTTGATGAGATGATCAAAGCGTTTGGGTTTATGCAGACTTATGGAGAAGCCTGCGTTTACAAGAAAGTGAGTGGGAGCTCTGTAGCATTTCTCATATTATATGTAGATGACATACTTTTGATGGGAAATGATATAGAATTCTTGGACAGCATTAAGGCCTACTTGAATAAGTGTTTTTCAATGAAGGACCTTGGAGAAGCTGCTTACATATTAGGCATCAAGATCTATAGGGATAGATCGAGATGCCTCATAGGTCTTTCACAAAGCACATACCTTGATAAGATTTTGAAGAAGTTCAAAATGGATCAGTCCAAGAAAGGGTTCTTGCCTGTACTGCAAGGTGTGAGATTGAGCTCGGCTCAATGCCCGACCACGGCAAAAGATAAAGAAGAGATGAGCGCCATCCCCTATGCCTCAGCCATAGGATCTATTATGTATGCCATGCTGTGTACCAGACCTGATGTAAACCTTGCCGTAAGTTTGGTAGGAAGGTACCAAAGTAATCCCGGCAAGGAACACTGGACAGCGGTCAAGAATATTCTGAAGTACCTGAAAAGGACAAAGGACATGTTTCTCGTTTATGGAGGTGACGAAGAGCTCGTCGTAAAGGGTTACGTCGATGCTAGCTTCGACGCAGATCTGAATGACTCTAAGTCACAAACCGGATACGTGTATATGTTGAATGGTGGAGCAGTAAGCTGGTGCAGCTGCAAGCAGAGCGTCGTGGCGGGATCTACATGTGAAGCGGAGTACATGGCAGCCTTGGAGGCAGCGCATGAAGCAATTTGGGTGAAGGAGTTCATCACCGACCTAGGAGTCATACCCAATGCGTCAGGGCCGATCAAACTCTTCTGTGACAACACTGGAGCTATTACCCTTGCCAAGGAGCCCAGGTTTCATAAGAAGACCAGGCACATCAAGCGTCGCTTCAACTCCATCCGTGAAAATGTTCAAGATGGAGACATAGATATTTGCAAAGTACATACCGATCTGAATGTCGCAGATCCGTTGACTAAACCTCTCTCGCGAGCAAAACATGATCAACACCAGAACTCTATGGGTGTTCGATTCATCACAATGTATAGATTATTGACTCTAGTGCAAGTGGGAGACTGTTGGAAATATGCCCTAGAGGCAATAATAAAAGGATTATTATTATATTTCTTTGTTCATGATAATTGTCTTTTATTCATGCTATAATTGTATTATCCGGAAATCGTAATACACGTGTGAATACATAGACCACAATACGTCCCTAGTAAGCCTCTAGTTGACTAGCTCGTTGGTCAACAGATAGTCATGGTTTCCTGACTATGAACATTAGATGTCGTTGACAACGGGATCACATCATTAGGAGAATGATGTGATGGACAAGACCCATTCCTAAGCATAGCACAAGATCGTGTAGTTCGTTTTGCTAGAGCTTTTCCAATGTCAAGTATCTCTTCCTTAAACCATGAGATCGTGTAACTCCCGGATACCGTAGGAGTGCTTTGGGTGTACCAAACATCACAACGTAACTGGGTGACTATAAAGGTGCACTACAGGTATCTCCGAAAGTGTCTGTTGGGTTGACACGGATCAAGACTGGGATTTGTCACTCCGTGTTACGGAGAGGTATCACTGGGCCCACTCGGTAGTGCATCATCATAATGAGCTCAAAGTGACCAAGTGTCTGGTCACGGGATCATGCATTATGGTACGAGTAAAGTGACTTGCCGGTAACGAGACTGAACGAGGTATTGGGATACCGACGATCGAGTCTCGGGCAAGTAACATACCGTCTGACAAAGGGAATAGTATACGGGGTTGCTTGAACCCTCGACATCGTGGTTCATCCGATGAGATCATTGAGGAGTATGTGGGAGCCAACATGGGTATCCAGATCCCGTTGTTGGTTATTGACCGGAGAGCCGTCTCGGTCATGTCTGCATGTCTCCCGAACCCGTAGGGTCTACACTCTTAAAGTTCGGTGACGCTAGGGTTGTATTAATATGAGTATGCAGCAAACCGAATGTTGTTCGGAGTCCCGGATGAGATCCCGGACGTCACGAGGAGTTCCGGAATGGTCCGGAGGTAAAGAAAACTATATAGGAAGTGCTGTTTCGGCCTTCGGGAAAGTTTCGGGGTCACCCGGTATTGTACCGGGACCACCGGAAGGGTCCCGGGGGTCCACCGGGTGGGGCCACCTATCCCGGAGGGCCCCGTGGGCTGAAGTGGGAGGGGAACCAGCCCCTAGTGGGCTGGTGCGCCCCCCCTTGGGCCCCCCCTGCGCCTAGGGTTGGAAACCCTAGTGGGGGGGGGGGGCGCACCACTTGCCTTGGGGGGCACTCCACCCCCCTGGCCGCCGCCCCCCTTGGGAGATTGCATCTCCCAGGGCCGGCGCCTCCCTCCCCCTGCTACACCTCGTCCTCCTTCCGCAGCAGCTTGGCGAAGCCCTGCCGGAGTTCTGCTGCATCCACCACCACATCGTCGTGCTGCTGGATCATCATCAACCTCTCCTTCCCCCTTGCTGGATCAAGACGGAGGAGACGTCACGCTGACCGTACGTGTGTTGAACGCGGAGGTGCCGTCCGTTCGGCGCTAGGATCTCCGGTGATAAGATCACGACAAGAACGACTACTTCAACCCCGTTCTTTTGAACGCTTCCGCTCGCGATCTACAAAGTGGTATGTAGATGCATCTCTCCTTTCACTCGTTGCTTAGATGAACTCATAGATGGATCTTGGTGAAACCGTAGGAAAAATTTTATTTTCTGCAACATTCCTCAACATGAAGCTCCGCGCGACCGTATATGCACATGGTTTTACTTTTTTTTAGTTAAAATATGTCCAAAATGTAACTGTTTTTGTCCGGTTTGTGTAAAATCATTCATGTTTATAAGAAATCCGGCCATGTTTGCATGAATTTCATCCAATTTGTTAAAAAAGTGTTTGCAATGTATGCGGCTACGGTTGGACGGCGGCCTCCCGCATCTATGTCCGCAGATCGGTCCCCCTGTCTGTGGACAGATGCGGGAGAAAATTTACGGGTTGCTGTTGGAGATGCCCTTATTGTCGACGAATATGCTCCGCCTGCTACCAGCGTCCCATGCCAACTGCAAAGATTTAGTCCTCAACCAAACTGGTTCAATGTTGCTCTCAGTGTCGCCGGCCGTGGAATCACAAAATAGACTAACTGAACTGAGAATACACCGAGACATCAAAAGTTGCGACCTTGTCACTGACACAGCAAAATCTCGTCTGCTTCTACACAACTTCCTAACACGATGAATGCTAATAAAACACGGGCATTCTGCGGCACATAAGCAAGGGCTAGTTTAATCATCTAACTCTAGTAATTAATTACCGACGATGCAAATATACACATTGACCGTGCAATCAGCACATCCAGCAGATGTTTGTCAATTTGGTGCTGCACACCCATGACAATCGCTTCAGGCAAGAGACCTTCTCCTTTATCATTCAGGATTTGAAGCACAGCATTTTCCTTCCACCGAAGTTCCTGCAATTGTAACACAAAATTCAACGTTAAGAAGCAGAACACGCATAAGATGGCGATCCTATGCGTTCATTTCATATACATTTCAGAACAAAAGCATAACCAACCTCAACATGTCTTAATGCACGGTTTAGCAACATACTAGTATTACGGTAAGACTACAATGTTATTATTCCCTTGCCGCTACAGGGGTAGGGGCAGGGTACCTAGATCTAAAACACCAAGTAGGGGGTGCTCAAATCACTCTGGATTTTTTTTTACACAATTCCAGTTAATTAATCATGCCAAATTTCTATGAATGATCAAAAAATAGCTTTAGAAGTTGCTCCCTCTGAGTTCCCCAAAACTTTCCATTTCAGACATAGCAAGTAAAACTTTAAGAGCTTCGACAACCAATATCTCTTGTAAACAAGATTCAATAATTAGAAAAGTAACTTTATAATATAAGAGTAACTGGGTTATAACTAGTAGAATATAGTGGTCAACGCTGCATTTTGGAGACCGTGCTTATGCCCAAAATGACAACTATTACAGTACTGGAGGGAAGTGTATCAAAAAGAAAAATGATAATGAAGAAAAACTGCAAGTGTTGTATTTACTTACATCATAGAACATCCCCGACGCTGTTTCTTCTTCTTCTTTTCTCTTTGTTTAGTTGGGGGCTGGATTACTACCTTGATAGCAGCATCAAACACAGCTTTGACATTCTACATATTGCACAAGTGTAAGAATTTTCAGCTTACACAAACACTTTGAAGAAGACACAATTGCTGCAGCAAGGGCATACAGTTCTCTTACAGAAAACTTTACCTGTTGTGTCTTTGAGCTGCACTCTATGTAATATAAAGCACCGACTTGCTTACAAAGTTCCTCCCCCTGTGGCAGTGGCAAGGACAGGATTGAGTTTCAGAAACCAGGTTGCATTTATCATCTCTTTGACCTTAAGGTCATGGACATTCAAACTTCACCGATTTATCAACAATCAACAACACAGACAATTGAGATGTACCTGTGCTGTGGTAACGGGTATCATGCCAGGGTGGTCCAGCAAATAGTGCTTATCTTCACGAAGATCTGCAAGCAATTTGTGAATATTAAAACCATATTTAATTAAGGAATGATTTGTCGTAGATATATAGTGTTAGATAGTATTTCTTGTTGGCCTATTAGGGTTCCTACTCCCAGCAGCAAATGAATGGTTTTGACAGTAACAATGATCTTGCTAGAAATGTATGATTAATCTCACAGAAAGTAGCTAGTTAAGGACGCAGAATTAGGATTTTTTTTCTAGTGTGCTTCATCCATGGTTCGTAATAAATCATGGCAGAGTTTTTCGTTATTACGTTTAAACATGATATTCATGCAGTCCAATCCGCTTTTTCGAAAAGGAGGATGACCCCCGGCCTCTGCATCTGGGAGATGCATACGGCCATTTTATTGATTATTCTTGAGGACCTTACAAAGTATAACAACAATATGCCTGAATCCACCATCTTGGCAGCATCTGGGAGATGCAGTCCAATCCGTAAACGACCTCAAAGCTTACCATATTTCTTAAGCTTCACCAGACAGACTATTTATTCAACAACTATTTGGATGATAGCTTCTGTAAACTACAAAGTACTTGGCCCCCAACTACATGGATGATAAGCTGTCCACGCTACAAAGATCACTCTCAGTGGATTACCAACCAAACTAAATTCCAACCACGCCGAGACAAGGAGACGCCAAGTCGCCAACGAGTTACTACGTAACAGGACAAAATACACAAATCATGCGACCAATCCCACCCACCGGCCACCTATAAGCAGTTATTAAGCAAACAATAAGCTTTCACTGTCAGAACAACTCACCCAGTTTTGTGCCTACCAGCACAACAGGCACGCCGGGCGCGTAATGCTGAAGCTCCGGTATCCACTGAAAGGGGAAACAACAAAGCGCAAAACATTCAAACCTCTTTGACATTGTTTCCAAATAAAAAGGAATAAGTCCTACTACAAAGGATGATAGAACATTTCGGCACCTTCTTCATGATATTCTCATAGCTAGCTCGGCTCACAAGAGAGAAGGCAAGCACAAAAACATCAGCGCCGCGGTAGCTTAGAGGCCTCAGCCGGTTGTAATCCTCCTGCCCTGCAAAGATGGTACCATGTGAGCTCCCCAGTTACCAAATGAATCGTCAGAGAGTAAAATTTACTACTGTGATGTGCAGTTGAGGCAAAACAAAACCTACAAACCACAGGTGCAGCAGGGCAAAGAAAGCAGTCGAATAAGGAGGTGAGATTTACCGGCGGTATCCCAAAGGCCCAAATTCACCGTGGTGCCGTCCGCCACCACGTTTGCGCTGAAATTGTCGAACACCGTAGGTATGTAGTCCTGCCAAGGCAAATGCCCGTCAGAAAATTGAGAAATTAGTGTCTCGAGTGCAATGGAAAATCACCCACGACGCTAATCCATCACAGAAAAACACGCCTCGAAAGCAAATTGGGAAAGATTCTTTGCACAACAGTCTCCAATAATACAAAATCACCACCAGTACTGTACAT